>NC_079907.1:21546092-21744372 GCF_024868665.1 Triplophysa rosa | reverse complement strand
ACATAGCTTGCCTTTAAGAAAACCTGTCCAGCAAGATAAACATATACTCTTTTGAATCAGCAATAAAGGTGACCATCACCTGCCTAAATCCTTTTCTCTGGGAATATACTCACGTTATGTGTCCATGGGGTTTGATTGCTCTTGTCCTGGAGCTCGGACCCACTGTGACCCTCAGACTCTTGCCGGCAGTGACATTCCACTGGAGAGGACTATGAGGAAGAACAACAAAGTAATCCAGGGCTGTCGCGATAAACCGACGATAAATATCACGTGATTTATGCACAGCTTTTGAGTGAAGTACGGGGAAATGCTGCTGCATCCCAAAGCCAGAGGGCGCTCTCGTGCGGAAACTCCAAATACGCACTGCAGAAGAAGACCATAACACCTTCTAGAATCTAGGAAATGCCTATTGACATCTTTTTATCACTGTTACTCAAGCCTCATCAGGTATTTTTATGATAATAAAGTGTATTTATAATGATCATGTTTGACGGGTGTTGCTTTTTCAAATGCACATTATAAGCGACTCAAACTCGCACTGCTTTTAGATCGAGCAGCATTTCCTACTGATCCCAGAGCCATGCTTCACGGACAAGCTACGCATTAAAAAAAATATGGACACATTGCATATCGCAGCCAGCTCGACTACAATAGGATTTAGTGGTATCGCGATAAATTATCGTGCAAATATAAATAAATGTATTAGTACAAAGTTGCTTTCATCTATAAAATGCATCTGCCATGGACATAAATATAAGTCTTCCTAATATATGCACTGAGTTTGATTTTCATAAACACACACACACAAGGGATGAAAGACTGACTTAGATTAAAGGACAATGCCAATAAAGAGAAAATGCACTGCATGTATACAGTATGGCTTTTAACCAGCTCAGAGATTGGAATCACACTGATTATTGCCTTTCTTGAGCGTTTCTGGATTAAAGCAATGTTAAACAGGCTAAAGTACTCCGAGACTACGTACACTGAGGATACAGAATCATATAAAACACTCCCGAGTAATGCTAAAGCCAGTCAAACCCTATATTTTTTTCAGTAATTCAGGAATAATTTTAATCCATAATTTACTCACCCTCTTGCTATCCTATGTAAATATGAATTCCTTTCGTGGGTGAACACAATTTGAGTAATTTTGAAAAATATCCTGCACCTTCCCAGCATTGCATAGAGACCCGTTTTAGAATCTTCAAAAGCATTTCAAAAACTATTTTCTGTTTTACTGTTTTATTGTGTGAATTACTAACAATATTTCCCCCAAATTTCAAGCAACACATTGTTTCTATTTAAATTTATTTGCAAAAAAATGTAAACTGGAGAAACAGGTCAAATTAACAGAAGAGATGCTCTGTATTTTATCAGACCTCAAATACTGCAAAGAAAACAAGTTCATATTCACTCTTAAGCAAAACAACAGTAATATTGGAACATGTATTAAGGACTAGCACAGTTTTGACGTGTCTGGCCATGTTATCAGTCTTTCACATTGCTGTTGGATGACTTTATGTCATTCCCAAGGTTTGATTTTGTTGAAATTCAACAGACACTGGACTGGAATGGCCACAATACATCTAGAAGTGCTGATTAAGTGAACATTTGGAATGGTCTCTTAATTATTTCTGTGGCTATATATCCCCAATTAAAGTAATCCATACGATTCCATGGTGTTATTAAATGTTTTCTGAAGCAAAAAGCTAAAAAAGCTTCATATTTTGAGTTAACTTTGCCAAGATTAGAACATGTACAGAGGAGAGAAGCACATCCGCAATGACGGCAATCTCACGTGTCTCAGAACCAATGAGATTTATTGTTGCGATCTGTGGAGCAGGAGCGCCACCATTCTGCAAACAGTCAACTTCAAGGGGATCTGACCGGATCTTTTATTTAATTTGTATTGAACAATAGGTGGCTTTTGAGCATTACTCAATAAAAATTCTATTTCTTATTAGTAAATCTGTTTTTATTTATTTAGGCAACAGTAAGCTAGCCGAATAGAAACCTTACGACACAGATTTTTGTATACTGTATATTCATGTGTATCTAAATCCTACAACCACTCACATAGTTTACCATTAAATTACATGATATTTGTTTTAAATGTACAAAGTCATTATATACTTTAACGACCATATGGAACAAATATCATTCTTAATCTCCTGAGTCGCATCCAGAGTGCAGCTGACCGAAGCCACTGGTCAGCAGACCTCTGGAATGACATAAAATCACCTAACAGCAACATGAATGGCTGAGAAAATGCAACAACACATGATAGTTGTGAAAATTCATCATATTTGTCATTTTGACCAGTTTCAATTAAATTAAAAAAAACTTTTTAGAAAACCAAAAACCATGATATAGTTTTTCATATACAGTATCTCTACATATGTCTCTATGTATTTTCTGTGAAGCTGCTTTGGAACAAGGCAAAACTGTGAAAAGTGCTGGAGAAATAAAATGTATATGAATTTAACAGCATATAATTATACTGTACATACCATCTGCTGTGTAAGTTCAGTGATCATCTTCTCTTTGTTTCTGAGCTCATTTTTCAATTCCTGCACCTCCTTCAGGAGCAACGTCACCTAGAAAATAGGCAGTTTAGTTAAGCAGAGAATATAGTATGCGTATTTGTCGTGCTGTCCGGGGAGAGGGCTCCGGGGTCGGCATTCTCTCCCGACCCCGGAGCACTCCCCCTTCCTGCACCTTCTTCAGGAGCAACGTGGTGATGTGTCTTTAAGGTGAGGAGTCGGGGTGGAGGTGGGATACTGCGAAAATTTAGAGTGGAAGAGGTAAGGCGATTTCACTATTTATAGAGCTCGCTCTGATTTGGTAGGACGGGTGGCGTGATTGTTAATTCCTGGCAGCTGCGTAATTACTTGCACGTGCTCCTCCCGAACTCTGTTAATAAAACATCATTTAATGACATGATCATCTTACTTGGAAAGCTACATGTCAAAGAAAGTCAGGGTCAGCTAATATGATGACAACGTACTGTAAGGCACGATATCTTCAGGATGCCAAAGAATGGCTTTAATTTCCCATCATCCTGCTGTCTATGGCATCTTCCCCAGCAGTGAAGGTGTTTTGGTCGAAATCCAAAATGACTTTCTTCCAAAAGCGTGTTGAAAACTGCCTCTGCCACTCTAAACATATGGCTGGAAACTGAAAATGTCCACAAGAGGAGCGGACATATGGGCTTATGCATTTGCTCACAGGCAAAGCTCAGAAAGTCTATACCGCCATGGAGCAAAAGCATGCTGATGTCTACGACTTGGCTTGTGTCAAATGACCAACCAGAACACCCACCAGCAAGAAAAAAAAGAAGTTAAAGAAGTCCAATAGTTTCTTAAGCCATTCATGTTGATAACCTTCAAGTTACATATGTACACTGTTAAACACAGCATGGGTCAATGGAAAAACCAGACTGATGGAAAATGCTGGGTTATTTTAACCCATTGTTTGTTCTAATGTAAACATTTTTCTGGGTTAATTTAGCCCAATGTGTACTGTAGGTTTGTCCCTTTCTGACCCAACTCTGGGTTGAAAGTAACCAAGCATTTTTAAAGTGCACCTTCCAATAAAATCAAGCTTCTCTGATACCCTGTAGACTAGCTGTCCCGACTACTAAAGCTCATCGGTCCTGGGGGGCAGCGATGTGACTCTTTTCTCCCAATAAGCAGATTTGAAAGGATTCACAATCGTTCTCCAAAGGTCTGTTTTTTAATAAAAATACTTTATTCATTTACAAATCAAATTGAGATCAAATTGAAAAGGTGCCACAGGAGAGAAGAAGGGGTAGACTTTCTGTGCCCCATTATGGGATGCCAAATGACTTTGGGGGCAAAATCTATTTCAGAGTGACTTCAGTAATGAACAGAAGGTCAAACACTGGGAAAAGCTACTTGTATAGTAGACACTGCGTTACAATACATTATTGTGTTATTTAATGCCACTTTATGTTTTTTAGGAAATGTACGGTTTTTAAAGTTTACGATAAAGTTTAATATGACCCCAAACTACTAAGAACCTGGTACTTTTTGAAAACCCTATCTCTCAATACACATTACAATTACGGATGAGAAACATGGATTTAAGGAAGGTGATGAAAAAATTTAAAAGTATAATTGGACTTTAACACAGGATCTTACCTTTTCTTCAAGTAAACATTGGTCAGTAGAATCTGGAGTCTGAGCCTCTAAAATCTCTTCAACTGAACCATCTTCCTTCATCTAAATCAAACAGGGGAAAAAATCATCAGTGTGTACTACATGGGGTGGGGGTTCAATTTACTTATGGCGAAATGTTATGGATTTGGAAAATTAGGGATTAATTCAGGTTTATAGTTGTAGTATATGTATATAGTTTTTGATAAAACTATACTGTATATAAAGAACTGTCAAATAGTTTGTTCAATAATCACAGTCTCCTAGACAGCCGCCAGAATAATAACTCTTCAAATAATGGTATGGGAGAGCCTTTCCTTCTTTACTCTGATCCCGGGCTGGGGGAGTGTTTGAAAAATGTCCAGCTGATAGTTCATTTACACAATAAATCCTATGTTAAATAATCTATTAGAATAATGACAACAAAAAATGTGCATATCATGCATGCAATGAGCTATAACTAGAAAAACTGTTGCCCAATGTCCAATCACAAGACCTAAATGCAGCCAGCCTCTGATCTATTGTATCTATCTCTTACAATCTTGCTCATCCTTTTATCCCTTCCAAAGCCTTTAAAGCTTGAAGTGTGACTATGGGAGTCTTAACACTCCTCCGAGGAGCTCTTGAACATGTCCCTCCAACCCAAAATGATCCACAGTAAGCTAAACAGAGACGCTTGAGATCTCGCATCTTACGGCAGGCTCAACAGGCTAAATCATGTTGGACAATGATATTCTAAACCTGTGACCTCTACACCAGGGGCAAATTCTCAGAAAGGAGTGCCTCCTAAAACAGAATATTAGATTAGAAGTAATACTGTTCTGAAAAAAAGGGAATGCAATGGGAGTCACATGATTTGATCAGAGCTAGACATATCACACAACTTTCAATGATACTTTCCTTTCGACATTTGACACCTTAACTATGAGTAGTTTGGAACCAACAGTTTTATAGCTTCCAAAACACTGTACTCGAACACAAATTAAACAGTTTCTTTCAACTTTATTGGTTTTACAGGCTCCTGTCATCAAACAAAAGGAAAACAGAAAACTGTTTTTTTTCTAATAACAGAACGCAAGTACTCTCTCTCGCATCTAATCAACACAACCGCCATTAAAACGACAATAGCCCTAAAAGGACTTGCATTTTTCCGTCTTGACCCAGACCACAGAAAAAAAACAGTCGCTGTAATCGCTGATATTGATATTTCGTCAGCAAAGAAAAATAATTGTGGTGGGTTTTCAATTTTTTGGTGTTGTTTGTTTGTTAGTCTTGCGTGAAAATTGCATCTCTGAATGTGACGCACACAGCAGCATTCATTCAGGGGGAAGCAAGTCAATATTATTTGTGCCATTCAGAAAAGTGATGGAGGATGTGAGAGCAGTGAAGGAAAGACATACCTCGCCTCAGCCTCATAAATCAAAAGAGCCATATAACACTGGAAGAGAATGATTTTGCTGCAAAATTGACAACCTGTTGGTAACTCGGGCAAAGTCGACCTTCGCTGACAGATGAATGTGCAGAAAATTACAAGTAGACAATTAAATGCATTAAAATGACGCTGAGGAAAGTAAATCGAGAAAGTTATCTTACTTGAAAGTTCACTGTAAAAAATGACACTGCTATTTACTTAAAAGTATTTTGTGTAATATTGTTACCAAAAGTACTTTAAAGCATTTTTAAACGCAACATCCCATGAATAAATCAATTAAAATTACCTTAATTATTTAAGCACGTCACATGATAAACTTAAAAAAATCAAGAAGAAATACTAATTTGAGCATTGGAGTTACTGTAACTTCTTGATCTTTTTTAACTTCAGTTGAACGTTTATTATTGTTTACAACATACTGTATATGACGTGCAAGTAAGCTGAGAGTTGTCTCAGTACTGGCATTAGCACCATTACTGTTCAAACAACTAGATTAACAATAAAAAAGAAATCATCCTTTGAAGTGTAGAGACCTAGTCTGAACTCAATCCTATCAATATTTCAGTGTTTCTGACACCAGTCTGAGAGGCCAGACAACACAGCAGGTGCCGATCAGACCCTCGCTCATTCCTTCACACCTTCTGCTTCCTGGTGCGTACGTTTTGTACCAACCATATGACTGCAAAGCTGTCTGGTCAAGATGAACGGTGCCTCAACTGTTACGAGCAAAATTCAATGCAACTAACAAAACCATATTTAACTAGACTTTTGATCGTTTATGACAGACATAAGGACAGGCTCAAACATTGAAACATGATATCACTATACAAAATCAGATTTGAGCAGAGCTTTGTGGTTTTTAATGCATCGTTATGGTTGCATGCTTCTATAGTTTATAAAGAGTGTTGTGAGTGGTTGGAAAGCCATTTATAAGCAGCTGCTATTGTTTTTAGCAGTTGTTAGCATGTTGATATGTGTTTGCTATGGAATTGTGGTAGCTGCCAGGGATTTGCTAAGTGCTGTGTGGTTCTGCGTGATTGTCTGGGCACTGCACAAGGAAAACACAAGTTCTCTCATGCTGTTGCTAGGACATTGCTATGCAGCTACGGTGTTCTTATTGAAAATAGCATGTTGCTTTGTTATGGCATTGGGCTAAGGGTTTATATAAATCTCCAAGCCAAGTATGCTTCAAGTATTGCTCCAAGTATGAGCAATAGAAAATAAAAATAAAAATCAACCATACTATAGTAACCATAGATTTCTGATTTTATTTTAATGTAAAATCATAGTAACCAATAGAGATGAATTTCTATCCTTATACCAATAGCCAATTATTCTGAGTGATTTCAGCCGATACGATATTGATTCTGAAGATTAAATTAATATAAATATAAAGAATAGATTATTATAATTCACATAATGACTATTAATATTGAATATCAAACTAGTGATGTTTCTTAACATTTTCTAAATCCATAGCAAAGATGCCTTGCATTTTCCTGTCCTCTTTTGATTGACAGAATGTATTAGTCCTGACAATCAGCTGTTTTGGGCCAGTAGCCAAAAAATTAATTCGACCGATACCGATTATTGGCCGATATATCAGCCATATCTAGTAACCAATATAGTAGTTTTGGTAACTCAAATGTAATGAATTCACCAACAAACAAAAAAACAATTTTTTTCACTTTTACTATAGTAAAACCAGTGGTTAACACCGCTTATTCAAAGTTTCTGTCTGTCAATTACATATGCTGAAAATCTTCAAAATGTTCATCTACCCATGTTAGTGCGTTTGTAATATAAGGGCAACATGCACGAAAGCCATTAAAGGTTACATCTGCACAGTATGTGTTTGTGTCTAACCTGAAGCAGTGTGTTCAACCGAAGCAGCTGCACTTTGACAGAGGAGCACTCCAGAGCCATGTGGTTCAGGGTCAACTCATCCAGCGTCACATGGTCCGACCCCGACCTCTCCAACCCCTGTCCCTGACACCCATCAAATGACTGCAAAATGCCACTTCTGCAGGCCAGACAGAAAGAAAGAGATCAGAGAACATCTACATGTACCAGGTCAACCAAACGCCTTAACCTACATTTAGTCATTAACATGTGGAATAAAGCGTTAGAAACAGTGTTGCCAACTTGGCAATTTTGTCGCTAGATTTAGCGACTTTTCAGACCCCTTCAGCGACATACTTTTCAATAAGCGACGAGCGAAAAAATCTAGCCACTTTCTGAATAAGCCTTGGCGACTTAGCGAAACATTCTGCTTCACTTCCACTGCCCTGTGCGAGTGAGTTTTTGCTGTTCAACGAAAGTGACTGTTGGGGCGTAGTTTTAAGTGGTCGAGTTCACTCACTATTACTATTACTATTACTATCTGTTGTCTGCCAACAGAAACACAAACATAAGTAATTAGGAACTTATTTATTGTGCATTTGGGTGTATTGTTTTAATTTAATACTGTATAGGACAGCTCATAGAGTAGAGATATGAAGGATACTATGTGATGACGTCACTGATATGCAAATTTGCCGTCATCTGGCGACATTTAGCGACTTTTCGGGCAGGCTTTAGCTACTTTCCATTGAAAAGAGTTGGCAACACTGGTTAGAAAGGTCAAAAATGACAAGCTGTCCAAATAAAGGCATGTTTCCCAGAGTTCCCCATGGTCTGGCACGAATATCTGGGGCATGCTGGCACAGGGGTCTTTTGAGGACGTGCCTTTCAGAACAGAAGAATGGAAAGGTGTCAAAAAGTGCTCGTGTTTGCTCTGATTTCTGAGACATGAAAATGTATAGTAAGACAAATTTGACGTTTTAGGGAGCATACACAGGTGTATCCTTTGTGGAAGTGTTTTATTATCTAAACCTGGGCGTGCTTATAAATTCTCCTCCAACCGGCACAGCAACTCCTGCCACAGGCACCCAAAAACATGTCTTTTAAGTTGTACTGGGGATTATGAACTCTACTTAAAGTATGTATTTAATTGAACTTTTTTATAGTTTCAATGTGCTATGTACAATCATCATTAACTGACGACGCTTTGAAGTGAGGCAATTTCACTTGATTTAATTCCTCGCATCCTGAAGTGGTGGAGCTAAGACTCGAGGAAAGGAAGCAAGGGAAGCAAATGAGGACGCATACATAAGAATTGAGAAGCGCCCTATATGGGTGATAGAAGCTAGTTGTGGGGTATGAGCAAGGTGGCAGTAAGTGCACTATTTAGGGTGCACACCTTCACTTAACAGAATAAAAACATGTCACTTTGAGCCAGACAAAATAAGCTATCACTAGTGATTCATTTATAGACCGCCGCTTATCCACATCACCACTTGTTCACAAGTATGCGACCGTGCACTATGGGTGGCACAGATACTGCATGTGCCTATTACATATATGTGATTGTTAAACACATGAACGATTTTTATAGACAACTGATTTTGAGAAATGGACCAAGTATGCTCAGAAAGGCTTGCACGCTATTCAGTGCGCAAAATGTGACAGCACACAAGAACACCAGCAAACCTGTCCTAGCTTTGTGAGTGGTGCTTCTAACCTGAAATCAAGATCTAAGAATATGTGTGACAAATACTGACATTGTATCTGCATCAATCTCACCAAATAACATTATGCATGGATGAAAAGGTTACCTGCTTTCACGGCAGAACTGATCATGTCTGCTCCAGAGCTGCTGTCGTCTCCTCCTCTGATTTGAAAAGCCTCCTGTTTCAGAGCATTCATGAAGTGACAGCTTATCGGTGTCTGCAACATATACAGAAATGTCACAAACTGCTTTTTAACATTCGCTGGTTACTGTTTTTTAACATCTGAAGAAACATACTAAATTTGTTTTAGTCAAATCTTGACCTCTGCAAATTCTTTGTAGCTAAACGGTGTTGTAGACACTTGCTAGGGTGTCGCCAGGCAAGGGGTTCTGGGTGATTGCTTACTTGCCAAAAGAGATCACCACTAGTCTCTGAGATTTTGGTGTTTGAACAGGACTCAGGTGTAGACTCAACCTTATTAAAATCACACATCTTTTTACGTAGGGAAGTATTTGCAAACCTCTCCTCAATGAGCCACATGACTGGAAGGACACTATCATTCATGTCTGTAGCACAAATAATAGTATGATCTGGCATATGTACAGTAGCATTATACTTTGTGAAGTATAAATGAATTGAAAAAAAGCCAAAAGAGTGAACATTGACAGGCTCTATATTCAGTGCTTAGATTTTTACATTATGTGAAGACCAGGCAGAATAAGACATCACAACCAATAAAAGCTCATAACTTTGTGTGAAGTGTAAAACTCATCTCAAACCACAGAATGACATCAGGATGTCAGTATGATGGTATTGATATGCTGCACTCTTATCTTCAGTAAAATTGAACAGCCACTCAAGCTGCACTGCAAGTCTAATGACACAATGAATGGAAACTGTCAGAGTAGCTAAGCATTAACTGACTAGAAAAAGCAGCTACAGTTCACACCAGAAAGAGACGAGAAACAAATGTGATCTAGAAACACCTCTGAGGACTGTTAATATGCAGTTTTTTTATCTCTGCATTTTGAAACCCCCTTAACAGCTATGTAATGGTGGAGAGCAAGGCACAATGAACACTTTTTGGTCTTGGCTCAATCTCTTAAAACTATTTCTGTTTAACCCGATTTCTACAAAAGCAACATACAGTACACATCTCTGCTACAAACTAGAGTAGCGACCTGTTCATGTGGATTCTTTGCATTGATGTATAGAATGATTTTATGTAGAAACAGTAAATCACAAAATACTTTAGCTAGGTTTTCACAAGCAGGGAAGCAACTATGTTTATTTACACTCTTAAAAGTAAAGGTGCTTCACGATGCCATAGAAGAACCTTTTTTGTCGAAATGGTTCCATAAAGAACCTTTAACATCCAAAGAACCTTTCTGTTTTACAAAAGGTTCTCTGTGGCGAAAAAAGTTTGTTCAGATTATAAAAAAGATAAGAGATTTGACCTTTGACTGAATGGTTCTTTGTGGACCCAAAAAATGGTTCTTCTATGGCTCAAGCACCTTTACTTTTAAGCGTGTATGCTTTTGTTTAATATAGCGAATGTTAAATCTTTGTTTAAGAATGTTGCGTTTTCTATGAATATTTTATTCATGTACTCATGTTCTATTACATTTACATTTGCACAGTAAATCATCTGCTAGCCACAGCCATGGTAGGTCTCAGACTAAATACTGATACTTAGTGGTCAAAAACAATAGCAAAAGTAACTAGATAGGTACATTTTCTGAAGAAAATGTGAGTTATGCTTTGTGGCAATCCTCGGAACTAGGCACTAGAGTGATAACACATTAAGCCACGAATTAATCTAACCAATCCCCATGTCTCTACGATGTTCTGATGCAGAGATATACATATTGCTAAACTGTTGCTAGGCTAATATGTTTGGTTGCTATTGGCGTGGCTTGGCATCTGCACTTGATAATACTCTAACCTATGAGTGAAACAAACCAACCTCCGTGTCTCTATGATGTTCTGATGCAGAGATATAGGCGTTGCTAAATGGTTGCTAGGCTAACCTGTTTGGTTGCTATGGGCGTGGCTTGGCATCTGCAATTGAAAATACTCCAACCCAGTGGTCACCAACCCTGCTCCTGGAGATCGACCGTCCTGAAGATTTCAGCTCTAACCCCAATCAAACACACCTGAACTATCTAATCAAGGTGTTCAGGTTTGCTTGATAATTACAGACAGGTGTGCTGAAGCAGGGTTGGAGCTGCAGTCTGCAGGACAGTCGATCTCCAGGAACAGGGTTGGTGACCACTGCTCTAACCTATGAGTGTAAAGAACCAACCCCCGTCTCTCTACAATGTTCCGATGCAGAGATATAGGTATTGCTAAAGGGTTGCTAGGCTGACATGTTTTGTTGCTATGGGCGTGGCTTCGAAGCTTCATGGTGATCCTGGGACACTGATTGGTTGCCTGAGTAAAACGAGCCCACCCCCTTGTCTCTATGACACTGTGTTGCAAAGATATCCACATGGACTTTTTATAATGGGAGTCTATGGGATCGGTTGCTAGGTTGCTGTAAATGGTTGCTATGGATGTGGCTTAATAACTTCATAATGATCATGTCACACTGATTGGTAGCCTGAGTAAAATGAGCCCAACCCCTTGTCTCTAAGCGGTTGTACTGCTAAGATATTCAACACGGGACGTTTTACGCCTTATATGGGCATGCTTCCTGTGATTGGGAAATTTTGGGATTTCCTTACACCCCAGGGGTACAACTTACACCCCATTTTGAGTGATGTTCTTACAGAGCCCGATAGCCTCTTCAAATCGTGTATTATTTTCATGTTTCTACGATAACCTCACTCGGAGCTACGACCCATCAAAGTTGGGCGCAATGTTAAGTCAATGGGATTTTTCGGGTTTTTATTCGCCCCCCTATCGCACCCCCCCCCACCCGATCGCTTCCAAAAGTCATCACACACCATTCCTCAATGGGCCGCTCGATTTGATGTAGTCATTCATGGGTCCAAAGCGAAAAAATAACGTGTGAATATATAGGTATCTAGGTTTTGAATGGGAGACTATGGCCGCCATTATACCCCAGGGGTGCAACTTACACCCCATTGTGAGTGATGTTCTTATAGAGCCTGATAACCCCTTCAAATCGTGTATTATGTTCATGTTTTTACGATATCCTCGCTCGGAGCTACGATCCCTCAAAGTTGAGCGGAATGTTAAGTCAATGGGATTTTTCGGGTGGTTTTTCACCCCCCTATCGCACCCCCCCCACCCGATCGCTTATAAAAGTCATAGCACACCATTCCCGAATAGGCCCATCGATGTGATGTATTCATTCATGGGTCTACTGTACGTCAAAAGTTGCGGGACAAGTAGCGTGCCAAACTTTTGGCGGAACAAGAATAATTATAAGAAGTATGTATGTTCGAATAACAATATTTATGCTTTTTCAAAGCATCACTAATTAGTCAGTATTATTAAATTGCAGACAATAATTTTGGACAGTTGGCTTGTATGTGTGGTGAGGAATGGGTGCGGTAGGGGGCCCAATCTCATATTCTTTCATTGGGCCCAAAATTGCTGGGAGTTGCTCACATGTTTCAAAATTAGTCTACATTTTTGGCAACAAGACAATGATTAAAATATTATATGGTTGGATTTGGTGACACACCCAACTCAAAAATTAATCATTATAATTTATGCCGCCAAAGCACTCCATGTCCAGTATCTCCACGAAGAAACATCAAAACTTTTCACATCTTTTTCAACACAACTTTTTTTAGAAGACAGTGAGAGAAAAATACCAAAGGCACAAATCACTTGACACCTGCATAACATTGTAAAAGGTCCTTGTTGCAAATAACCACGTGTTAGGTTGTGCCTCGCTCACCTCAACATTGTTTTAGTTAACTAACATTGTGTTTCTGGCATTTGTTCATTGAAACACAATACCCATTATACTGTATATATATTTAGAGCTCATAAGCAATTTTTAAATACTACATCATAACTTTCGGACACCACTTACCGCTTTGTAAGGATGCATTTTCAGACAGGTCTAAATCCAGCATGAGGTCATCTTCCTCCAGGTCACATGACTCCACATTCTCAAGGTCGTTTAGAATGTCCTTGTAACAGGTAGAAAGAGACAGAGAGAGTGAGTCAAGAATAGAGACACAATCTTGTCATTCTATCTGACACGACAGCAAACTTCAGTCCTCAAATTTGAACTCCAGCTTTTGAGAAGAGACAAATGGATATGTGGCAGGCAGTGAATTCAGGTTAAATCTTTTTATGGCTAATGCCTTCGATGAAGAAAGACCCGTAAAACCTTGTAACCCTAAAGGATATACACTTCCCAAACTGCTAAATTTACTTGCTTTTACTTTCTGACATAATCATATCTATATTTATTATATCTATCTGATATTATATCTGCATCATACGGACATAATAACACTATATAAGCAGCATTTTACCCAAAAGAAGAAAACAAATTAAAGATAAGCACAAGGTATATTCATGGGCAGAGTACTACAAAGAGGGAAAATGACAACTGATGCGTATCCAAGCGAAGAACAGTTATCGTACCTGAAGGAAGCCACCCTCCCCTTTGCACAACTCATCTGTCTGAGAGAAGGCTTAGTCCCAGCTGAGAACCTCCGTTAAATGACTTTTCCCCATGACCAACCCCCATCTACCCATGGCATGACAATAAAGCACTACTCAGAACGGAACAGCCCAACTGGAAAAGATACAACTGAGAGGTTTCCTAGAACAAACTGAAGGGCGAATTCACTAAACAGGCATGCCACGTTGGTGCCCAGTGTTTCAGCGCAGGTGCAAAATCCCGTGTCTACCCACCTGCGTTCTGCTGCTTGTGTTTGCACAGCTAGCTGATTTGCATAACTTCTTTTGTTAACCAGCTGCTAAAGCAAATGACACAAACAGTGCATGTACATAGATCATGCTATCAGCAGGTGCAGTTTATTTATTTGCTTACTTCCTCCATGGCGTCCTTTGGTTAACCTGTCACCGCCCCCTATTTCAGCACAAACCATGATAATGACACGCCCACAATAAAACGTTTCTTAACATTCAATCGTGGTCTAAAAATGTCAGAAGGTGACAAACACCACCAAAGTCCATGGAATTGCAGATTGAAGTTTTCAAATGTTAAGGGCTAGGGGTTCTGCCAAACCTGCTGGTACACACGAGCGGTGGCTCATGGACTGTCAACATTCCGCCGGTGAACCTAGTGCTTAAACTGTCACACCACAAGTACCGTATCACACCACATTAGCATCTTCTACCCCAGGCATGGCCCATTCTAGTAAAGGACATTATCCTTTTCTGTCTCCATCAACCATCAGTAGAGTGTGCCAATCCATTCCTGAATGGCTACCTGAAACTGCTAGTCATTGCCAGGTGGTTTTAGACAGAGGCACATTCTCATAATTGGATTGTATTGGAAATGCACGCAAGACGTAGATGATGTCACGGACATTTTTAGAGCATTTTTCCTAGAGAAAGGAAAAAAGCTGCTCTATCTTTATAAATGTCTGCCTATCCATTGAAATGACGACCTTGCCAACAGAAACAAAATAACAAACCTTTCTGCATTTCATTGACAATACATCATTACGTCACTCTTTCTGCAAGCTCTCAGGGCAGCCTTGTTTTTCTCTGCTCAAGACACAGGAAATGCTACTGGATGAACTTTACAGTCTCTGCTCCATTTTTTGGCTTTTTATTCTCTTAGAAAGTAATTTGCCATTTCATTGCACTTTTTTTCCAATGAATGCAACAAAAGGGCCATTTCTTATATAGCCTCCACATAGAGGTCTTCACACAATGGAGCCTTTTTGAAACCATGTTTGAAAGGAACGCAGCCTTTTAAACACGGCCCAGATGTGATCGTCTCTATTCAAACACAATTCCCTCACTCAGTCAATTACCTTGCTCATTGGTTACACCAAAGATAGTTGCTTGACTGCGCTCAGCCTGTGATAACCGTGCATGTCTCTGTCAACTTTTTAGAGTGTGGAAGTTGTCAATCATAAATAAAGCATCAACTAAGATTAAATGAGTTAATTTAACCAAACACTAACTTAATCCGTGTCAACTTGCTACTGTAAACAAGCGCATGTTTACATTAAAAAACAAGTACTGCAGTGCACTGGAAATAACGCATTCTTGGTGAGTGTCCTTTACAGTCTCTCTCTTTCATTCACACGCACGCCTTGTCTCATTATTTCTCACTAATAACTTCACTGAAGCAGCACAGTGCAAATTTAAAAGACGTGACGGTTTGGAATTAGTAACGGAGGTTTGTTCAACTGTTATGCTGGGCTGCGTTTTTTTCTGATTTATCTACACACTTGTTCGTGTAGTTCGTATAGTCGTGTGCTAGGGCTCTATACCAGTACGGCTTTGATTGCCTATGGCCTAATCACAGCCATGCTGATATAGAGCACTATCACACTCCTACTCGAGCGATATTGCATTAATATATATACACCTTGCAGAATATGTAAAATGTTGAAAATTTAGGTAAAATATAGGAATTTTTAAAATTAAGGTTTGCTTTTAATTTAGTACTGCCCTGAACAACATATATCATTCTTAACACAGAATAATAACAACATTCAAAAGTTGACTTGATACCTGATTCTTAAAACTGTACAATGTTACCTGGACAATTACTGATAGTTGTTATGTTGTGTAATAGTTGATAAAAGCCATTAATCTGTCCATTGGTCTTCAGAAAAATCCTTCTGATCAATTAGTGTTCAGGTATAACGGGCCACAGAAACTAGCAGAAAACTGAATACTTTAATAAAGGGATTGTGCGTACATTATGTGGTTGTGACAACAATGATTCATCAAGTGATTATGAAGATAGAGCAGAGTATTATAACTGGGCATATATCCAGATGTGTTATGTATGCAATTTCAGTAAATTACAGAGCCAATCCAGGTGACAATACAGTTTTAGTAATATATGCCAGATGGCAGTACTGCTGCATCCTTCACAATTCAGCACTCAGAACAAAACTCCATGCCAGGCAACAGCCTAGGCAAGGTGCGATTAGCACTAATTTGTGGGGAAGCGACCTCGAAAATGATTGATGAATCAAGGGGTTAAGAGTCTTCAAAACAGCCTTATATTACATGCCAATAAATGAAAGACTCATCAACTAACCCTGCATTTTTAGACACAAACTTGCAATTTTCAGATTTAGTTATGCCATTATGAGTCCTGACAGCCAAGTGAAACAAACGAGAAAATACGACCAAATTGATTGATTACTTCAAAAAAGAAAGAAAGAAAAAATAAACAAATCTGTGGCTTTCAGAAGCAGAGGGAGAAAAGGAAGTCACTCTGACTCATCAATATTTCAGATGGGTCCATGTGCCACTGGTGTGTGACAGCCTGAACACAAAATATTAAAATTCGGTAGTGTTTGTGTTTTAGACAAAACAAAAGAAAATAGGCAGGGTGGATGAAAACTAAACTCATCTTGTGTAACGCCTATTGTATTTAACTTATTTATTTTGTTAACGCAACCGTTTCAAACAGTCAACTTATTTATTAAAGAACACAGCCTCAAGTATACAGCATCTTTTAAAGGTCCAGTGTGTAGTTTTTTGGAGGATCTATTGACATAAATGCAATATAATATACTGTACATAACCATGTCTTCAGGGGTGTATAAAGAGCTTAGACAATGACGCATTATGTTTTATTACCTTAGAATGAGCTATTTCTATCTACATGCAGCGCAGGTCGCCTCGCATTGAATTCGCCCAGTGCTAGCTTACTTTCTGCATACACTGTGGAATATCATCTTGCCTTCTAGTTTGTCTTGTGTGCTAACGGTTTCTCTTTTAAGCGTATATACTACGATTCACCGAGCAACCTTGGTAAGTGAGTTGACCCTGTGAGTTATGGCTTCTACTCCTATTATTGTTACTTGCACCTCATGTCATATGTTTATCTTAGCCTTCTCTGTCAGCGGCGAGGGTTTTACATGCGATAAATGCAAGGAAATAGTTAGGCTGACAGAGAAGATCTTAGAATTAGAGTCTCGCATCCAATCTTTATTTGAGGATAGTAAGAGTGTAAGGACTAGGGATGCACCGACACCATTTTTTAAAGACCGAGTACGAGTACCGATACTTTCTTTCTGGTACTCGCCGATACCGATACCTAAAACCGATGCCTGTATAATGTACAATTATGTTAATAAACCAGTATCTTACTGGTACATTTTTTTCTTTTGTTTTTAGGTCTACTTAAATTTAAGTACTATTTTTAAATTAAGTTCAATTTTTTATGATAAGTAGCGCAATTTTACTAGCACATTTACTTCAGTTTGCTAAAGTAAACAATATACTCTGTGGTTGAATTATAAAAAATTCAAGGGGGGTGGTGTGGTAAAATGTGAGTGTATTATAACTTGTTCAAGTCAACCAGACTTTTATTTTGACGGTACGCCGCAAAGAGCATTTGTTTATGTTAACTGGACTTTTATTTTGACGGATCGCCGCAAATGGTGTTTGTTATGTGTTCGTGTCCTCGTGCAGTGAAACGCTGGCTCTGAAAGCTCCACAAGCACAATGCGTTCAGGTTCAGTACACGCAACCGCACCACTCTTTCACACACAGTCACGCAAAACAAGCAGAATACATATTTAAACAGTATCTGAATATTTTGTTAGTTGTTAGCGGTTCAGCGCTAATTTCTTGTTAGGAAATAATACATTTGCCAGATTCCGTGTCATTCCGTGTTGTACAGCAAATTCTGTTTTTATGCCTGGATCCCTCTATTCCGTCCGCGTTTTCCGCATTGCGGAAATCATAGGGCTCTATGTATGTCACGTGAGGTATCGGTCTTTGGTATCGGTGTGTCATTACGAGTACGAGTACGAGTACATGAGCTTGGTATCGGGCCGATACCCGATACTGGTATCGGTGCATCCCTAGTAAGGACCATAGAAAACACTTTGGATGCGAGCAACGTTAGCGCACACAGCTCGGTTCCGGTTGAAAATCCCCTGCAGCTGTGAAACTTTGTGACTGTGAGACGGCGTAGTTGCAGGACAAAACATCACTCAATCGTTCCGATTACAGTCTCGAACAGGTTTGTCCCGCTCAGTGACGCACCGACTGAGAAACCTGCTGAAAGTGCCCTGGTTATCGGTGATTCTATTGTTCGGGACGTTAACATAGAGGCACCAGCCACCATAGTCATGTTTACCGGGAGCCAGAGCGCCTGACATCAAGTCAAATTTAAATGTGCTGGCTAAGGCTAATCGTAAATTCAGCAAGATTGTTATTCACGTCGGCACAAATGACATTCGACTCCGTCAATCGGAGTTCACAAAAGATAATATTAAAGAGGTGTGTGAGCTCGCAAGCACGATGTCAGACACAATAATATTCTCTGGCCCCCTCACTGCTTATAGTGAGGGGATATGTGATTTATAGCAAATTATCTAAATGGCTGGTTGTCTGAGTGGTGCCTGCAGAATGATATAGTTTTTATAAATAACTGGAAGAGTTTTGATGAGTCTGTCCCCCAAGATTATTATTATTATAAACATGAGCCTTGTCTAAAAGGTAGAGGGGGAGGTGTCGCTGCACTTTACAATAACTCTATTAGCATTTCCCAGAAGTCTAACTCTAAATACAATTCTTTTGAAGTCATGGTACTTCATGTATCAACACCTAATACTAAGGATAAAACTATTATTAACTATTACTGGCTATTGTATATAGGCCTCCATGGCACCACACAGATTTTATTAAAGAATTTGGTGGGTTCTTATCAGAACTAGTACTGGCCGCAGACAGAGTCCTTGTCGTTGGTGACTTTAACATCCATGTAGATAACGATACAGATGCTTTTTGGAATGGCTTTCAAAGACACTCTTAACTCCATGGGCGTTAGACAACATGTGTCAGGACCCACTCACCTTTGTAATCATACTTTAGATTTAATACTGTTTTACGGTATAAATGTGGATGACGTTAAAATCCTTCAGCAGAGTGAAGACATTTCGGGTCATTATCTGGTATTATGTTTGCTTCACTGGCCTACAGCTGCAAATCAAACTCCTTGTTACAAATATGGTAGAACAATAACTTCAACTACCACAATTAGTTTCAAATTATCAGATTATAGTTAGGCAGATTATCGTTTCTCTATAATCTGCTTGAATTGTCTCAAATCTCTAGCATGAGTAATAGCGTTGAAGATCTTGACATTACCATTGGAAATTTTAACTCCACCTTCTCGGAAACGCTAGACACAGTTGCTCCTCTGCATTTAAAGAAGATAAAAAATGGCAGCCCAACACCGTGGTATAATGAACACATTCAGGCTGTAAATAAAGCGGCCTGAAAAATGTTGCACAACTTTAAGAAAACTAAATTAGAGGTATTTCGTACAGCATGGAAGGATAGTATTCGAAAATACAGGAAAGCCCTAAAACGTCTAGATCCACCTACTTTTCATCACTAATAGAAGAAAACCAGCACAACCCTAGGTTTTTATTTAACACAGTGGCTAAATTAGCAAAAAATAAATCATCAGCGACTTCAGATTCTGGATATCATCATAACAGTGATGAATTTATGAACTACTTCACAAATAAAATCCAAGATATTAGAGAAAAAATTATAACAATGCAACCAGAAGTGAAACCCGCTGAACAAACTAACTACAGCGCCCCTAAGGAGAAATTGCAATTATTTTCTAACATAGATCACGATGAACTGTCTAAAATCATTAGATCATCTAAATCAACAACATGCATGCTAGACCCTATACCTACAAAACTACTGAAAGAGATGCTCCCAGAAATTATAGATCCTTTTCTTGGTATTATTAACTCATCTCTGACATTAGGACATGTGCCTAAAGCATATAAGGTGGTTGTTATAAGGCCCCTTGTCAAAAAAACCCAACTCAACCCTAGAAAACTAGTTAACTACAGGCCTATATCGAATCTTCCTTTCATATCTAAAGTTCTGGAAAAAGTAGTTTCAACTCAATTATGTTCCTTTTTGGAGCATGCCACAGTACAGAGACTGCTTTGATCAGAGTTACAAATGATCTGCTTTTGGCGTCTGTCAAAGGTTGTATCTCATTATTGGTGCTGCTAAACCTTAGTTTTTTTTTTTTTTTCTTTTTTCTTTTTTTTTTTCTTTTTTATTTTTTTAAATTTTTTCTGTTTTTAATGTATTTTTTTTTAATTGTTTTAATTTTTTTTATCCGATCGTTTTCAATTTGTAGAAATAAACAATGAGGTGTCACGCAAATCGCAAGTCCAGTACGGTGTACCACAGGGCTCAGTCTTAGGGCCTCTGCTCTTCGCATTACACATGCTACCTCTAGGAGATATAATAAAGCGACATGGAGTTAGCTTTCACTGTTATGCTGATGATACTCAACTTTATATTTCCTCGAAGCCTCATGAAACACAGCAGTTCCATCGAATAATGGAATGCATAGGCGATATAAAAACTGCATGAGTAACAACTTTTTATTACTGAACTCGGACAAAACAGAAGTGTTACTTATTGGACCGAAAACCGCCATAAGTAACAACCAAGAATACTGCTTAACTATTGACGGATGTTCCATAAAACCCTCGTCGTCAGCAAAGAATCTTGGTTCTATTCGATAGCAATCTGTCATTTGAGAGCCACGTCGTTAACACCTGTAAAATTGTGTTTTTCCATCTTAAGAATATATCTAAACTACGTCATATGCTGTCAATGTCAGATGCAGAGAAGTTAATTCATGCATTCATGACATTAAGACTAGATTACTGTTATGCACTGTTAGGTGGTTGCCCTGCAGGCTTATTACAAAAACTCCAACTGGTCCAAAACGCGGCAGCTCGAGTTCTTACACGTACAAAAAAGTATGAACATATTAGCCCGGTTCTGTCAACCTTGCACTGGTTACCCATAAAGCATCGCATTAACTTTAAAATCTTGCTTATTACCTATAAAGCCTTACATGGTTTAGCTCCTCAGTACTTGAATGAACTCCTCTTGTATTACAGCCCTTCACGTGCATTACGCTCTCAGGCGTCCTGTCAGTTGGTAATACCTAGAATTTCAAAATCAAGTGCAGGTGGTAGATCCTTCTCCTATCTAGCGCCTAAACTTTGGAACAGTCTTCCCTGCACTGTCCGGGAGGCAGACACACTCTGTCAGTTTAAATCTAGACTAAAGATGCATCTTTTTAATCTTGCATACACTACACTTCCATAATATAAATCCTCTTGAGGGTTTAGGCCGCATTAGTTAGTTCAACCGGAACTAGGAACACTTCCAATAACAACTGATGTACTTGTTACTGTACATCAAAGAGTGCAGAACAGTACTCTACTCTCAGATGTCTTGTCTCATTGTTCCAAGGTTACCACAGCGAGCAGGATGAAGTTCATGGCCAGACCTGATGGTAGAGCGGAGAATGGAAAGCAGCGACCTGACAAGAGCTGAGATGATAGAGCTGGATAAAGAAACGCGGCGACTTGACACATCTTCACTACAAAATTTCAAATGCTATTAGATTATTAATGATAATCTTAAATCTATAATTTACCTTATTAGTAAGTTTATTTATTTTTATTTAGCCTTGTTGTGCAAGCACTGTCGAGCTTGTGCAAAGGCAGCAGCTTTTGCCAGAGGGGAACTGGAATCCCCTGGTTGGGCCTGGGTTCTCCTGAGGTTTTTTTTCTCTATTGGAGTTTTGGGTTCCTCGCCACCGTTTGCATACTGTTTTGCACTATTTGCTTGGCTGGGGGGGCTGCTTTACAATTAGAATTTAAAAGTTTTACTTAATTAATATTGCATATAGGAATTTATAGTCTGTTTAATATTTTACCTGTGTTTCTCTCTCCATTAACTTAAATGTGTGCTTCCACTGTGCGCGTGCGTGCGTGTCTGTGTGTGTGTGTGTGCGCGTGTGTGTGTGCATGTGTGTGTGCCTGTCTGTGTGTTTGCGTGACTGTGTGTGTGTGTGTGTGTGTGTGTGTGTGTGCATGCGCGTCCGTGTGTGTGCGCATTTGTGTGTGTCTATGTCTATGTGTGTTAGTACGTGTGCATATTGTGTGTGTGGAGTGTTTTGTATGTGGGTATGTCTGTCTTCTGTGTTTTCAACTTTTTCTGTGTTTTCATCTTTTTCTTGTTTTTACATGTATAACTTTAATTGTTTTGCTTATAGTCAATATGTCTCATGTACAGCTGCTTTGTAACAATGAAAATTGTAAAAAGCGCTATATAAATAAAGTTGACTTGAATTGACTTGACTATTTCTACAGTAGCCCTAAACGGACAAACTGCTCTACAGACTGCGTTTTGTAAAAATGTGTTATCTCCTTCGGCAAAGAAGCAAAAATGTGACAACATGTTTGTCCTCTGTCAGTTGCTGTAGTACTTTGAAAGGGAGGGGTGAAATGAGACAATTGCAATTGCAATTCGCAACCTCACAACTAGATGCAGCCAAATTCTCTACACTGCTCCTTTAAGCAAATCTTATGGTGCAATGGTCAAAAGTGTTTATTAAAATCAGATCAACCAGACAGCATAGCTTTCTACACCCAGGCTCTCATCGGTCGGACAAAAACATTTCACTTGTCATTGTCATTGAGCCATACAGTTGATGTCGGACCTAAATGGTAGACCAACTGAAAGGCCTGTTTTGCCATAACATCACGGCACTGCGCGAAGTGTCAAACACAAATGTTTTGTGTCGTTTTTGACTGTTCAAATCGGTCAAACCATGAAAGGTGTTTTTATGGTGCAGCAAAAGTTTATGTTCATGAAGGGGGGAAATGCGAGTATTGACTGAGAAACGGAGATAAAAGTGGCTTGTAAACCTGAATCTGCAGTTGGAATGAACCGAGCCGGATGACTTTCTAAAACGTTTAACGAGGCTTAACGTACTTAAACAACAACCAGGTAAGCTCAAATTTCTGTCAAACATGGTCATGAACACTAGCTGCAAAGTTCGAGTCCTGATTAAACGGATAAAGTGATTAATGAAGAAGAGGACTGTTATGGAAAGAGTGAGAGAAAGAATAAGAAGAGGTGGAACGATTTTAGCAACAGAAACCCAGATCATCAGATCAGACAAAACAAGACAAGGTTACACAGTAGGAGGCCACACGTCGTCCTCACTCCACATGATGGCTGTTGAAGAGATGTTCAGGATGCAGAGGAAATTGAAGGATAATGGAATTGTCAAGTAGCATCAGTAAAGTGGAGAGACAGGTCAGGACCATCACAGCGTGTGATTAGATCAGAGCTCAAGTAACTCCACACGGAAGACAGCAATCCCACAGCCACTAGACCCACGTCATTCACCAAAAATAGCGAGTTCTAACACATCGTTTAAGGATTAGTTGACCCAAAAATGTTAATTAGAATTTACCAAGACACAGGACTGAAAAACTCAAAAGATTTCTGGATTTCTTCTCCACTGAAGTTCTTAAATTCCATTACTTATCAAACAGACAGACTGTTATGTATGTTACGATGCTACAGTACATTTACGGTACTTTCATGGTGCTTTATCCTGTCATTTTTTAGATACTTAAAAGAAGAGAATGTAATTCTGTGGTTTGAAACAAATTAGGGTGAATAAGGAAAGAAAGAATTGTAATTTTTGGGTGAACTATAAAGAAGTCTTCATTTGGCATGACATATCTTGCTGAATTTATAAGGAGAGTTGTGCAGTCTCAGTAGCTTCAGATCTTAAATGCTCAGCTCTGTCAGGTCCCTTATGCCCTGTAAATCTTGTTCATTTAGCACAGTTCCAGAGGCTCGGGTAGTTTTATGTCTATCCTAATGACTCAAAACAAAGCAACTTAAAAGCCAACCTCATCTCGCAAGCTAATGAACAACCCATAGAGACCTCACAATGGGCCGAAGAACAAATAGTCCAGCTCACAGGAACACGTCACAGACAGGGTTGTAAAAGCACACAGATGTTGATGCCAATGAAATGAAGTCTGGGGATTGTGAGACTAATGCGAACAGGAATGAAAAAAGCCAAGAGAAAAGCTTTCTTGACAAGGGAAGTTAAAATGTCTTCACGCTTGTCAACAAAGAGGGACAAGCCAATTGTTTTAGCATTTCTGTCTATTCCATCAATTCCCAAATAAGTAGGGTTTCCACAAATACATGTTCCTGACGTGTCCAGTTCTAGTATTTAAAAATCATTAAGAGCAATTTCCAATACAATATTTTAGAGATCAGCACCGTATATGGTGAATGCACATAATGAATAGCATGGAGCTATCATGAACTAACAATATACCATATTTTCGCAGAATTTATTGGTCTTTGTTAATACAAAACAAATACAGTTGTATGAGGCGCCGCATAGGGTTTAAACTTTGCTAATCAATACATACACATATGTGTGTTTTCTGAAGTCCACAGTCAACTCAGCCATCTACCAGGAAATTTTAGAACACTTCATACTTTCTTCTGCTGACAAGCTTTATGGAGATGCTGATTTCATTTTCCAGCAGGACTTGGCACCTGCCCACACTGCCAAAGGTACCAAAAGCTGGTTCAATGACCATGGTGGTACTGTGCTTGATTATACTGTATATCGTCGCTGTCGAGCGGAAACCTCCTATGTCCAAATTTGGTCAATTTCATATTTTTTCACAAATCGATGCTATTGGTCAGTCCCAATGTGGGTCTGTTATTTTTACAAATTATTAACCAATCTAAAGTGTTGAAAATAGCTTGAGAGCAAATCTCTTAACTCCATTGGACACTTCAACTGTCTGAGAAGTCTCGTAACTCCACCTCTTCTTCACTCCGCGGGAGCTTCTCGGCATTACTTCTCCTGATTGAAAGTTTTTTAAACAATAACGAGTGAAAATAGTTAGGTTAGGTACATTTGAGTAGGTCTGTTTTGTTCAAAATCGATAGCTGTAATGCTTCGGTGCAGAAGGAAGCCCGTGAGCCACGAAGGTAAGTTTGCGAGCAGATTCGGCTAATTTCTGCCTATTAGACAGCCTAGTCAGCTCATCGTTTTTTGTATTACATCACTTATAGTTCTTAATCCTTTAAAATAGAGTTTAGGAAGATGTATGTAACCACAGTCGTTAGCTTTGGTTAACAATTGAAGCCTTTTCTCTTGTCAAGAGGCTCAACGCGACCGCCGACTTTATTTGCGTGCAGATTAATTTCCGCCTATATTAGACAGCCTGTTTAACGTTTTATTTTGGTATTGCATCACCCATAGCTCTAACGTTTAAAATAGAGTTTAGGAAGATGTATGTAACCACAATCATTAGCTTTCATTAGCTTTTAAAGCCTCGTCTCTTGTCAAAAGGCCCAACGCGACCGCAAAGATTTTGATGAACACTGCTGGCAGCAGCGACGTCTGTGTCCGTACCATTCTTATCAATGACAGTGTAATCTCGTATCTCCCTGCTCCCAAGTTATAAACCTTGTATCTCCCATTAAACATGGTTTTGGGGAAATGTTGTGTTAATGTTGGTACACAACAGTATATGATAGCAATATAAGGTATAATACCAACTTTAACGATACAATGTTTAATAACTCAAAAAAATGCAGTTTTTTAACTTCATGAAAAATAATGGTTTTGGAGATACGAGGATTCCGCCCGACAGCGACGATATATATATAATATATACTGTACAGTATACTGTATATATATATATATATATATATATACAGTATATATTACTCACATATATAGGTATACTATCGGATGTTCAAGCAAATACATGTGAAATACATGTGCATACTAATATGAAATCCATACCAATACATCTTATGTTGTATTGGTTAAGTATGCATATAACTTGCATATGCATGTAAACTATTTGCAGACATACACCTATAGACACTCGCTTATACATATAAAGTCGATACAAGCATATATATCTAAAAACATTTAAGAACAAACTTGTTCCATGCATACACGCATGTAAAACACTCGCATATATGTATATGCGTATGTTTATAGATGTACTGTATATGCATGTAGTTTAAATGTATACGCGAGTGTCTATAGGTGTATGTGTGCATGAAGTTTACATGCATATGCGAGATATAGTATGTTAGTATGCACATGTATTTCACATGTATTTGCTTGAACATCCGATAGTATACCTATACAGGGCTCTATACTGCGACCAAAATGCTCGCAAATGCGATCGTTTTTTTATAACGTGCAAGGTAAAATTTCCCAGAGTCGCATTGGTGCGAGTGCGTAAAACGAATGTTTGCCCCGCCAAAGAATTATTTTAACATTTAATGTGATTTACGAGTAATGAATGAGGTGCTTGTGATTAGTGCAGGAAAGAGCGAGCAGAGAGCTCGTGCACTCCCTCTGTCTCCAAACTAAAGTGTGTGTTTGACTTCATTCGGTGTTGCGCAGACCGAACGGCATAAAAGCATCGGGACAGAGCGCTCCATATGTTTTTAAAACGCTCTCACGGAACATTGATGTGATATTCCGATCGTTCTGCGCAGAGCTTAATGAAGTCGAACACGTCGGTTTCTGAACTGTCTCTCTCCCTCACATCTTGATCAAAAGCAAGGTCGGAAGACAGAATCCATGTTTCACGTGGCGCATTCGGAGAATATTTTTACCTGGATTGCAGCTGGATGTGAATGTGCTCAAAAACATGTTGCCTTTTCTTCCCTGACAAGTGTTCCGCACAGGCAGCAGACATAAAGGAAAACTCCTATCTAGTGAAGTGTTTTCCATGTTTTGCGATGTCCTAACAGCTGTGAAAAACAAATGTCCGCTCAATGTCCGCTAATGTCCGGCGTAGTGACTCACTTGAAACGATTCATTTTGTTGAAACAACTCCTATATCAAACACTGAACTCATGAGACTCATTGAGTGCGTTTACATGCACAGTCTTACTCCGATTAGCTTAATAAACTGATAAAGTGTAAGTCATGTAAACGGGAAAGCTCATATACGGAGTAAACAAACCCGCTCGGCAGAGGTAGTTTTTTGCCCATTACTCCGATTTCGCGCTGCATGTAAACTTTACTTTACCTTAACTTTACCAGCCTTTACTGGTTTTCTCTCAGTTTTGTTTATGTGCGCATGTCTGACAGCGCTATAGTAAAAGTCCCAAACGGAAGTTATAGTAAAATAACGCATAAAAGTCCACTCTCGAATCATGCAGTTGAAGTAAAAACGTCAAAATGAAGAACTATTGTTGCATATGCAAGTGCTGCGGACATGAAAAGAGATACAAAAATACAGCTTCTGACCGTTTTCCCGCTGCATTTTTAATTACAAATCAGACTTTTAACTATGACGTCACTGCACGTGAGAAACCCGGCAAGTCTCAAGCTTCCATGTAAATGCGGTTTTCTTCATAGCCGGTTTATTACTGTGCATGTAAACACATGAAAACTGGTTTCATTTTAAGTTGATTTTTGATAGATGTCGGTTTATTTTTTGCATGTAAACGCACTCAGTGACTGAACCTATCATATCAGTCACTGAAAACACATCAGAACTCAAGCTTGCTTAAACCATTTAACAAGAGTGGTTAGTAAGATTAAGTATTTAAAGTTTATTTATGACAAAGTGTAGTAAAGTACATATATAATAATTTAGTTCTGAGTTACTTTTGAGTTTTGAGCTAGCTAATTTGATTTAATTTTATGTGGTAAAAATAAAGAAGGCCAGTAGCAAAATTACAGCTTTTTGCAAAGAGGGCAATAAAGGAGGATTGTGAAGAGTGACAGGTTATATTTGTGTCATCATTTCATTGCCAATATATAACTTGAATATAAAACTAAATAATAACAACTGTATAAAATAACAAATACACAAAGTTTCTTTGCATTTATTTTGGATTAATTGGGCTTGCAAGTGTTAAAGCGCAAATTTGAAGTGGTCTATAGCCGACTATTTTAAAAGATAGAGTGACAAATTAACAGAATGATTCATCAACTGAGGTCATTATGCAAGGTCTTTATGAATACTATAAAAAAGGGTGCGACCAAATTTTAAGTTGGTGCGACCAACTGAGAAAGTGCGAAACTTTATCCTAGTTTATATATGTTTATATGTGAATAATTGATATGTATATGCATGTGTTTTATATGTATTCATAAGCAAAGTTTGATTTAAACCCTATACGGCGCCTCATACAATTGCATTACATTACAATACAATGCAATACAATTGCATTAACTAATGTGAACAGATATCAAATTAATTGATTTCTTAGTAACATTTATTAGTAAAAGTAACATTGACTAAAAATAATAAATGCAGAAGAATACAAGTTTTGATGTATGATTTTGTGTATGTACTTAAGACTAAATCTTAACTAAGACAACACAGGGAAGCTATTCAAGGATTCACGTTTTCTACCGCCTTTAAAAACTTCGCCCTTGGGTCTTCATCTCCTTGAAAACAAAGAAGTTGTACAATTCCAATACTAAAGAACCAAGGACGCTTGAATTTACCTGGATATGTTCTCGATAGCCAACACAACCTCTCTGCTGCCTCCATCAGGAGCAGCAATGCTCCTACTGCAACATTAAATTTGCACTGCTCTTTATAATTGCATATGATCTGTATAGCTGTTACAGTCTCAAGGCTGAGTGAAGACTTTTAGTGAAACCAGTCCAGGTTTTTTATCAAAAATAAGACACACTTGTTTTCAGGGTCATAGTAAGGGCACTTAAGTGAAACCAAAACAACAAAAGGCTCTAGAGAACTTGGGAGCTGTGTCAAGCCCATATGACGAAACAAATTAGAACGTTGCATTGAAACCCCATATGACGACTAAAAGCAAGAAAGACAGGACAAGAGAACAAGAGATGTTACAACCTTTCTTTTGCAGCAAATTTGCTTGCAAGATTACATTCTGGACCAACACTGCCCCCTAGAGGAACACTGTCAATTCACATCACAAAGAAAAAGTTTACCCAATAATTTGCCACCTTTTACTCCATTTTTTTTGTGGCGTTAAAAGCCATGGTCACTGTTTTCTTTCATTGCATGACAATGAACAAGAACAATTGTACTTTTTTTTATTTTTGTTTCCAGTATTTGAAATAACATGCAGGTGAGTAAACAATCAGAATTCTATGAGCCATTTAAAGAAGACCTGCTAGGAATACACAGTTTCTGGCCAATTGAATCCAAAAACTGAAAATCAGATTGTTGATTATATTAACTCAGTTATCAGCCAAAACTTGCTACCAAAAAGACTAACTACATCCATCAGTTTGGGGACTGCTATACAGACATCCAAATAAAGCACATAAATTGAACAAGTGACATCACTTTGGAACAGAGTTCTATGACTTTCAAATCCTTTGCTCAGCATAACGTAAATCACTCAGCAGGTGCAGACTCACAGGGACACTGGGTCAGCTGTACTGTCTGAGGAAATCCACATAGGCAGTTGGCAGGAAATCATCCCTTCTGACTCAGCCAGAGGAGGAGAAGCACTGATATCTCAGCATGACAGACGTTCCATCAAGACAGAACGGAGGAGAGAGAGAACGGAACAATGTCGCTCTGAGTTTTCCCGCTTGGCTGGGTCCTGAGAAGCTTCTGTGCTAGGTTTGACACGTGTGTGCGTGTGTGTGTGTGTGTGTGTGTGTGTGTGCGCGCGTGTGCGGGGTTATTTGCTGAACTTGTTAATTGACTTCTGTTTGACCAAGGATTCTCCAAAACTGATTGTGTCTTCAGAAAAATGACAAGCTCATTAATTTTAATATGTGACTGTGGTGAGGGGGGCGTGGTTTATCGAGGTCTTCGGCAGGAGAGAGAGAAACAGCCTCCGGAGAGGAGGAGAGAGAGACAGCCGGGAGGGGTTTGCCAACCCCAGGGCACACCACCATCTGGTCTTCTGCCAGTTGGATGGCTGAGTCCAGCAACGTCGGGCGGTGGCACTGGACCCACTCGGCCGTCCTCTTGGGAAGCCGAGCGATGAACTGCTCCAGCACCACGCGGTCGATGATGTCCTCGACGTCGCCTTTCCCAGCCAGCAGCCATTTGCGGCAGGAGTCCCGGAGCTGGTGGGCCATCACGAAGGGCCGGCGACTGGAATCGCTGACTATGCTCCTCCGGGCTACGGCCGACCCTCTGTAGGATGGCCCTCTTCAGGTCGTTTAAGACCAGGAGGTTCTGGACGGGCAGCGGCCGGGCCGCCAGTTGCGCTTCCCCCGACAGAAACGGCAGGAGTCGCCTCGCCCAATCCTCCGGGGCCCATCCGCTAGTCTCCGCCGTCTTCTCGAAGAGGTCGAGGAACGCCTCCGGGTCATCCTCTGGCCCCATCTTCGATAACGGCAGGAACGTGGCGTGTGTCGCTGGTACGGCCGCCCCTGCCCGAACTCCCCGGTCCACCCAGCTCCGGAACCTGTCTTGGTCCTCTTGTTGGGCCTGGAGGATCGTCTGGAAGCGGTGCTCCTGGTCACTCCGAAGATCCAGCAGCGCCTGGTGTTGTTCGCGGTGGAGGACCGCGTGGGATGCGATGATGTCCGCAAACGGCTTGCCCGATGTTGCCTGCATGATGGCGGTGGCCCTCCTGCTTCCTTCCTGGGTTTCGGCACCAATGTAGCAAAGCTCAATAAAACGGAAAAGGAAGGAGGTGGGAACCGACGAACATTCAAACACTTTAATCAAAAATAAATAAACAATAAACAGCAGTAAAAACAGGCCGGCAGCCCCTCACGGACGACTGCCGGCCACACGAACATAAACAAAACTTAACATTTCCGGGCCCAGTCCTCTCTCCTGTCGTTGTTTGTTGGGTCTTTATATACCGTCTCCCTGCGCCCTTACTGGAACGAGACACAGGTGTTGGTTGTTTGCATTTGCTCCACTCACTCACCGCTCGTCTCCTGGCTCTCTCTCCTGCCGCAGACCTCGCTAAACCATGCCCCCCTCGCCACAGTGACCCATTGTGTTGAAAAGGTACCTATCTATTTCAGTAACTATTTCAATGGTTTATGATTTGATTCTTAGATTATAGATTTATCATATGACTTAATGCAAGGGAAACAGCGTCGGTCAATCTAATATTCAAATGATTTTACAGTTTGATTTAACAGACCGTAACATGTCAGTCTTGTTTGTCTTTATGTCTTTTATTTTGAAGTGTAGTTTTGTAGTTCAAGTGTATGGTCACTGTAGTCTTTTTGTGTTACCTCACTTTGCCTTTGTCTTTTCTTAAGCTATGTTCACGTCAGTCACTATTGTAAAGTGAGCATTATGTAGCTAAGCCATGTCTTTATTTTTGTTTGTTCCACTGTAAATAAATATTGCACTAGGTTTAATCAACTTTCAGCATTCAGTAGACATTTGTGACACAAACAATAACACTATTGACAGACAATTTGTTTCTATGTTCATTTCAAACAGGAGACAAATATTTTATATTCTCTATAATAATATCAGCACATATAATAAGGACTTTACATCATCTAAAAATACATATTCATCTTCAGTTCAGTTAAGTTTGTCTTCCTGAGGTCCACGACTATTTCTTAAATTGAACAGCTTTTTTGTGACAGTTATCTGTAACAATTAAGCAAAATTAAAGGGATACTCCTCCCAATTCTGTCAGGAATAACTCACCCTCATGTTGTTCGACAAACGTAAGCCTTTCATTTATCTTCATAACACAAATTAAGATAGTTTTGTTGATGACAAAGCTTCTGACTAGGGATATAACAATTCACTGTGAGCCGGTTGAAAATCAATTATGTGACGATGCATGTTTTGAACAGCAAGGGCCACTGTGTTTACTGCAAACTTCGTAAACATGGATATGCTGATATTTCTTAAAAAATCTAACAAATTCAAGATATGAAAAGCACAAAGTCTTAGTTTGTTTATGTTAAAGGGACTTTTGTATTTTTATTTATTTATTTGGAAGTGGTATAAAAGGGATAGTTCACCCTAAAAAAATGTAAATCTGTCATGGATTACTCAACCTCAAGTTGTTCCAAGCTTGTATAAATATAAAATAAAGACCATTGACTACCATAGTAGAAAAAAATAACACGGAAGTCAAAGGTGCCCCAGAACTGTTTGTTTTTCCTAAATTCTTCAAAATGTTTTAGTTTGTGTTCAATAGAACACGCACACAAAAAAAGATTATACAATATTTTTTCTACTATGGTAGTCAATAGTGCCCCAGAAACCTCAGTTGCTAACATTCTTCCAAATAACTTTCTTTGTTTACAACCAAACAAAGAAATGCATACAGGTTTGGAACAACGCGAGCGTGAGCAATTCATGACAGAATTTTCATTTTTGGGTGAACTATCCCTTTAAAATTGCAATTTAGTTTTGTCGTGTGACAAAGATATTTTTATTTTACAAAGAAAGGTGCAGCATTTGAGCAATAATAAAAGGGCACTTCTTAATTTCTAATTTGTGTTTACTGATTTAGTAAAAATGAAAGCCGACCACCTAAGCTGTGGTCTTCACTTCCACTGCCAATGGAAATCAATCTGAAGAGACTCACAAATCGTGTTTTTGGATGGCATGAAACACAGAATCTATACCGGATGCAAACGGATGTAAATCTGTTGTAGGTGTGCTAGACGTGCCATTTGCAGATCGATCTGAATACTGTATATCGAGAGTGTGTCGATAGTGAGAGAGAGAGTGAGTCAGTACTGCTTTCAAATCACTCTCATGATAGTTTGATGTCATACGTCACGCACTGCATAAAGTCGCCACACAATTTCTAAAAGGAGAAACCGAGGAAGGATAATCCAGAAAGTATGCCATTGACAAGCGGCACAATGAGGAGGAATGTTACACTGGTTAAAATGTGATTTTTTTTTTTCGAAATTCATTGTTGAAAACATTTGGGATAATGTAAGTACGTAAATGAACAAAATATATAACTCTCTTCGAGTGTTTTTTGCAGATTTTAATAAAAAATCCTACATATTGTGCCTTTAAAGGTACAGTTCGCCCCAAGATGTTTTATTATCATTTACTCTTCCCGATGATATTCTAAACCCACTTAAATGTCTTTCTTCTGCAGCACACAAAAGTAGATATTTTGAAGAATGTTGGTAACCAAACAACACTGGACCCCGCCGACTTCCACTGCGTGGACACAAAACCACTAACGTTTATCTCAAACCATCTTGTGTGTTCCACTGAAGAAAGAGTCATAAACAGGTTTTGTACGATCTAGGGTGAATACATGATGCCAGAATTTTAATCGATTTATTTTTTGCTGGCAATTCAAAAGTTTGATATCATCATAACAGCACAGAAAATGTGTCAACCAGATTAGAACTACAAGCATGAAGATAAAACATGAAGAGCCAGTAATAAGATGAAAAACAGCTTGAAGACAGGGTGAGCAGAGGGCGACAAAAGGCAGGCAGAATAGATCAGAAAAACCTTTTGAACAGTTCTTATCAAACACAGCATGTTGGTATATTAAATAACATCATGATAAAAATGAGGGGATTTGAAGTGCTATCAAGACAGAGCTGTGTACCTGCACTGGAGACATGGGTAACTTTTTCAAGGACAGTATTGTACAGGTGGGGACAGGTGGCTTGCAAAAGGTGTAACAGGCCCCATCTGTATTTAGCCACACTTGAGAAAGGCAGATGCTGTCAACTTCTCATAACACCCCAATTCACACCCTGACAAAGCCCAGCAGACAATTATTATGACATTGTCTGTATTTTAGTGCAATGCATTCCTCTTGATCAGATACAGTAACTCACATGAGCTTTAAAGCATCTTAAAATCAACGGTCTCAACCCAAACTCACTTTGGCTGACATTACTAAACAATTGCATGTGTATCTCACAAAACCTAGCAAAAAAAACGGTTGTTGAAACATTATATCTTTTTTGATATTACTTCCACCTAGGATTAATCAATTCAGGGCTCGCAAAATCTATCACTGCCCTGCACACTATATAAATATTTAGTACAGTATTCTGCACTATAGTAAATTGATAAACTGTAGTAAATAAATACTTTATTATTTACTATGTTAAGGTTTAAAAACACTACAGTATCTAGGATCGCGTTATTTCATGTGGACAACTATATTACTACTGTATAGTTAAAAATGGAAAAAAAGAATTCAGAAGATTCAAAACATAAAAAAAAACACTTTGGGAAAAATAAGCTGGATTTGGGGAAAAATTAAAATATATTTCATAGGGCCCTGTGAAGACCTTGGCCTGGTTGCATAAAGCACCTTAAGTTTTTCCCTTAAGTGTGACACTTAAGGGGTGATTTTCCTTTACCAAAGACAATAGGAGAATAACTTAAGTAAAACTTAAGGTATAAGGACACACTTAAGGGAAAATTACACTTAAGGTGCTTTATGCAACCGGGCCCTTGCCTTCTCTTCTTCAAATGTTTGGAAAAGACAATATCTCTGATTCAGATTCTGGCACGGATTTATTCATGTACCAAATTGTTCACAGAAATTTCAGTTCAGTTAAAACCGAATGCATATTCGCAGCGATGACTGCAATTCGATAATTTTATATGTTGATATTTGTGTTTTGAAAATGTTTTTCATTTATGTTCCAACTCCTATCCAGTTTTCTACATAAAAATACAAAGTCATTTTATTTGGGCTAGTTAAATTCATGTTGGGCTTCCACAATATGCAGAATGCCTGCCCGAAGGGCTACGAGGGATTTTCAAAATTTGCGAGCCCTGACTTTGTTGTTCCCTTCACTCTTAAGGTCGCTAGATAAAAACATCTAAATGTCTAAATATAAATAAGATGTAAGTGAAAAGGTGAAAAGAGATGCACTTGCACCCTCATAACGCGATTATAATAGGATTTTATTACACGTTACCTCATGTAAACGCAATAATTTGATCTAAATGATGTGATTAACCTCATAATCGAAGCAAGATATGTGGCGTACGGCGGTTTTAATCGCAAAAAGAAGGCATGTAAACGCTTTAATCGCATTTATGCTGCTCTGACAAATGTGCATGTGCTTCTGTCACGCATCTTAAACGCAAATTGATGGTTTTACCGTCAACACAACACTGTCACTGTCTCTGATCCTTTTCTTCACACAGAAACACAATAACCATAAAATACACCAACTTAACGGTGTTTTGCATTTGACGCGAATAGGCCTATATCGAAACGAGTAACACACACCTATTGTATTGATACACATCGTTTGTGCTGTGTATATAGCAAATAATCAGACTCATAAAACTTTCATGTGTTCTCATGTCATGTAAACATGTTACTGCGATTAAGTTCTTACTCTGTCTGATTATTGGAATAATAGCATTATTGGTGCGCATGTTAACGTAGACTGGTCTTGGTGGTAGCTAGCTTTCCAGCTTTAATCTTTCCATTTAACCTCCTTTTATATCGACATTACCATGCATTTTGTTTTGGTAAAATACCTATCCATTCTTGACCTGGAATGCATATACACTTTCATTCATTTTCTGTTCTTTTGAAATATGGCCGGGCAAAAAAAATCGACTTGTCAATGAATCGTTTTTTTTTATGTGGTTGATTCAATATTGATTCTCATAGTTTCTGCAAACGTTAAATGCAACATTAGATGAATGTAAATGTTAATATTTTAAGGTAATACAAATGAATGGTATAATCAATCAGCAAAAAAGTACAAAGTTACTATAGGTTATGGTTATTTTTTCTAAGATTGAGCATACTGTTAGTCCTACTGTTTTTTGACACTGTTCATAGGATTGCAGCTTTCATGTTACAGCTAATGTTTTGAGATGTATATCTTTTCTGAACAAGGCATGCAACATCTCTGACAAAATTATGGCTACTCATTTGCAACAGAGAGGTGGCTTCTGTTTTAGTGTTTACCTAAAATGTAATATCTTGTTTAATATCCAAATTGCTTAATATATATCATTTTTTAAATTCACCATTGGTAACCTGAAGTTTACTGTTCACTTTTAGAAACAACAATATTTTTAAACTACATAAATTGAACCGAGAATCGAATCAAACTGAAATCCTGCCATAAAAAATCTATTTGACTTTTGCTTACACGGAAAAGGGATCTGTTCACACAACACAAAATGGATTCAATGTACAAACAATTTATGCTCTTATTTTCTGTCACATTTGACTTTCATCATGTATTAAATGGTTACTGAGTGAGCATTTTTAAACACATAGCCTATACAAGTATACACATACACAATTTGATGATGCACAGGAGTGTGGGGAAAAAATCTGTTTTACTATCATGTCTTTCCTATCCCAATGACAGCTACTCTCAGTTGCTGTGTGAGAAAGTATTTTATCATTGTGTTTATTACTATGGCAAATGTATTAGATAATTACTGTTAAACAATTAAATCAGATTTTATTACTAGCAAAATGACAGTGCAGAAAATGTGAAAAATGGTTTCTTCCAGCTATGACATCAAATATCCAGAAGATGGCCCCCTTGTACCAGCCATTTACTCTATGTGGCATTAGTTTGCAGTCAGCCCAAAAACAAAACACAAGACATTTGATAATGCAGTGTAAGTTGCTTTGGAAAAAAAGCATACGTGAATGCCTGTGTGTTTAGTTGCAGCAACTTGTCATTCTGTTGAAAACTATGAAAAATTCCACCCTTGCAGCAAATTTGCATAAGCGTTTGCCCAAGTTTTCCTGAACATACAGAGCAGATCTGGTTATACAAATTAAAACCAGTATGAAAACAGTTTGCAAATTAATGTTTCTGCTGCGCAGCTAGAACACATGTATACAGCGGGTTTAAAATCCTGAAGCTATCAAAGACATTTAGCATTGGTGTGTTCTCAATTAAATGGCTTTATCCAAAGACTTTCAACCATGTTTGAAAGATGAGATCATAGACAGTCAATAAGCCATTGGTCTAATTACTGTATGTAAGGGCAGAGTCATTATTTCATCTCACTATTTACTGACTGGCATGCGGTTGACAATCTCATTGGCTACTTTCAGTGGAAAGACATATGACTATCAACAAAAACCAATCGGAGCACTGTGAGTGCTATGATGAATCAGAGCCGCACCTCTTTATCCAGTCACTCTCGGAGCTATAATACGAAATGTATTTATTAATAATGCATTGACTCACTATGCTGTTGAGGTCAGAGTCAAAGCTCCCACATGGGTGTCCAGAGCCTCCCAGTGCCTCCATCCCCTCTTCATCCCACATGTACGTTCCACCAGAGCTGACTGAGGGTGAAAGGTCCAGAGATGAACCGTGTGGAAAATCGCCCACAGGAGACAAAATCTTGCTCTCAAAGTCATCTTTGCCAGCTGAAAAAAGACAGATAGGCTGTGATATAGGCCCAATCCCAATTCTACCCCTTACCCCTACACTTTCCCCTACCCCTCCTTTTGGCGCGTTCACGTGAAGGGGTAGGGGTGTCTCAATTCTCTTTTGGTTGGAGGGGTAGGGGTAAGCGCCAGATAGCCCTTCAAACGAAGTTTTTTTGGGACCTCACTTCAAACGAAGGGCTAAGAGAAATTTCCAACATGGCTGCTCACTCGAGCAAGCAGACCCAAATGTAAGTATTAATTAATTAATAAGGATTTTTATGACAATTTTTCATTTTATTTATGTTACATTCAATCTTGTGTTTGTATTTACGGTGACATTCTTTTAACGGTTGCAAAAAAAATCGCTAAAGTTTGTTAGCGTACAGCACTGATTGCACGATTTTAGAAAATATATTTTTATGTCATATACCCGGTGCATCGGCGCATGTCCTCTGACGTGAGATAGCAACGACGTATGATGACGTATACCAGTGTAGTAGTGGTGTCCCATTTCTTAGCGGAAAATTTGTAACCCTTCCCCTTGCCACTTTGTTTCAAGGGGCAAGTGGAAGGAGCGAGGGGTAGGCGAAGGGGTAGAAAATATAATTGGGATTGTTTTAAAACGTTCTAAAACCTGACGGAGCTGCCAAGTAGATAAATGTGCACTTCAGACATTGGTTGTTCATGAAGTTTGGAGGTAAATGCAGCCTCAACAAGATAACAGACCAAACATGGGTTAAAAATTTGGTTTCTTTTAAGTTGGAACACTTAAAAGTAGGCGGAAGATTATGAGGCAGCTCACTAGGGTTTAGAACCGAGTGAAAACATCAGAAAGTATGGGTAAAGTAGTTTTGAGTTTACCAAGTACAAAACAGTTCTTAGTCACACCTGTAAGGCCCATCCCTGCCCAATCAACAGTTTCTGACAAGAAGCTGTGCAGGCTGGCCGCTGATGAATCCTCATTGCACTTAGTAATTAGAACGCTGTCATCCTCATGCAGTCCTGGAACATCCAACCCCTCCTTGTGGACAGACAGCAGCAAGATCTCACCTCCATTACCCAGATTGTCAAAGTCATCCATATACTCTTCACTAGTGTCATTGTGCTCCAGGGAGGAAGAGGAAGAGAAGGACATGTCCTCTAAGACGTCCAAAGAAGGGCCCAAACGGTGCTCTATCTCTGCTTCATAAGGTGTCTTGTCCATGGTAGTTTCGGCACTTTCAACTTTGCTAGTTCGATCGAAACAGTTTTCTGAGTCTTTGTTCTTTTTACTTACCTCTTCTTCATTTTGATCAGCCCTGGCTCCAACAGTGCCACGATACTTGGTGAGTGAAGGGCGTGTAAGTCTATAGCTAAGTGACGAAGGCTTGTTACTTGAAAAGCTTGGTAATAAGGATTTCTTCATTGTGACCATTGGCTTAGAGCCACCACTTGTACTTCCAGGTGGCCTTAAAAACCCAAACTTGCTTGATTTTTCCCCTGTTAACACTGGATTAGGCTGAATAAGGGGTGACCTAGCCACTGGGGATTGTGCTAAAGGCCTGGGAATTTCATTAGCAAGTTCTGTAGCTTTGTTAAAAGAGAATGAACGGGTCATGGGTGGGTGGGCGGGGGATGCTGCCCTCTTGAAGTGCGTGAAACTCTGAGAGCGCACTATGTTCTCTTTAGAGGCCGACTTGAGGCTGTCATTGGATAAGGACAGTGGGTTATCCAAGGTTCTTGGCTGGGATGAATGACCCAGTCCAGACCCTGAGGAGCAAGATCCATTACGCCCCTTAACACCGGTCATTCCATTTAGAGTGGCTGTGCCATTATAGAGGGAATGCCTTGTGGAAAGGCATTTGGGGGTATTCCTCTGGGGATAGGTTTTGTTGGCCTGGGGTACAGATTTGGTAGCACTACTCTGTGCAGTGGGGACAACAGTCTTACATTTAACTGTAGCAGAGGATGGCTTTTGAATTGCCATTACAACTGGCTGAGGGCATGCAATTAAACTGGTCTCTTCCAAACTGTCAGTGTGCTGAAACTTATTTCCCTCTTCACATTTTCTCCATTTAAGGGATGGCACGCATGTCACACTATGTTCCCCCCCTAAAGGTGCACTTTTGCAACCCACAGAAGAGACAGGGAGGGCAGATCCTTGAGGAAGGGAGGTTATGGTGGTGCCTGGGGGACGACTAGCAAACTTGGGTAGTCTGGAGACCATGCTGAGCTGTTTGAGCGAGTTTCTTTCCATCGGCTAACTGCACCACCATGAATGTGGAGACAAAAAGATCTGCAAAAAGAGAGAAAGAGGAAAAAATGAAATTTCGGTCAAAGCAATTGTTTTTGCTGCACAAGTCAAGATCTTAAAACAATTCTATTATCCAAGGCTACAAATCTGTAGTCTTGGATCGCTGGTGTTACATGCTAACTGGCAGCTGATGAAAGGTAATTAAGATGAACATTTTCCTCCAATAAAATTCTGCCAGTGTCAAACATTTTGAGAAGCAAACTGTAGTGTGGCTTTCAACTCCAGATGAGTCTTCTTGCATGGGTGCGTTTTAAAAAAAGTCTTCCAACAGTTTTACCTGGGATTGTGTTTGTACAGTGTGACAAGCAACGATAATAAAGGACTATTTAACATGTACTTAGCACAGCATCAGTTCAGTTCTCATTTTCTAGTTCACACATAACGTGGGAGTTTAAGGTACTGGATGCAAGCTACAGGGGAGAGAAAGTGCTGCTGACAGGCCCATTTGTAACCCATCATCCGATTTACTCTGACTAATCACTACAAATCTGACCACAGCCCTAGACTGACAATGACTGCACCCTTATGACTGAACATGTAGTTGTATATTAAGCTTACACCTTAGACCTTCCTTTGCTTGATAAGGCCAACATGAAGATGAACAATAATAATAAGCCATTAAATGGTTTAATACTAAACTATAATATTAAAGACATCATATGAATTGCTTAACCTTTTAAACAATACAAATGAAGAGGTGAAGGCCACATGGGTACTGTAGGATAACTTGATTCAGGAACACAAGAGTTTATTCTTCAATAGATGATAAATGTTCAAAAACCAGCAATAATTAATGCACTGGAGGGAAATATCATGACCAAGTAGAGATATCACCATATCAGATAAGAGTTGGAGAACACAGAGTATCTATTCAAGAGTCAGACAGAGTGATGCTCCCGTGACAACAGCCAAGATCAGTGGTGGAGTCATGATGTTTCTCAGCCGTTAGGCCTCTACTGTGAGTATACAACAGGTAAAGGTTCTACTGAACTAAAAGTAGAGACCTTCAAGAGCTGTTACAAAATAACAAAACAAAGAAACATCTGTGAGCAAAATATGATTGGGGTGTGCCATGACTGAGCTTAGAAAACAGATTTGTCATCTGCTGTTGTGTAAGCCTATCTGTCTGGATGAGTATGCTACCCAGTTCTATTTATAAAGGGAGAGTGATGCTGCAAGTACCGGTATCAAACCATCAATTAGTTTCACATTTACTGTCGTCTGCAGGGAGAAAGAGGCAGTAATAATCTGGTGCAGAGACAGACACATATAATGGATATCTGAAGACCATAAGTCATAACATTTATGAGGAATTTTGTACCCTTGTAAACAATTTCGTGCTCTAGTGGTAATTTAATAACTGGCTGCATACAGTACATATAAATGGTGATAAGAGGGCACACAAGTCACATACAAAGTGAAAAATACAGATTCACAGGGATCACAAAAGGTTAAATATAGAGCATACATTTGAGCCATCGGAGTACTACACTAAAGGTGCTTTAGTTCTTCACAGCGATGCCATAGAAGAACCATTTTGGTTCCACAAAGAACCATTCAGTCAAAGGCTCTATAAAGAACCATCTCTTTTGTGAAACAGAAAGGATCTTTGGATGTTAACGTTTCTTCTATGGAACCATTTAGACAAAGAGGTTCTTCTATGGCATTGTGAAGCACCTTATTCTTAAGAGTGTAAAGTAAAATTACTTTCCTTTGTTAAACTATTTTATTTTTAGAATACTTAGAATACCTATTATTATTGATTAACGGTTATCTATTATTATTGATACATAAATACAAAAATGCATACAAAAATACATACTGGTCAAAAGTTCTGGATCACTTAACATAAATGTTCTCGTGATCTTGAAAATCCTTTAATTTCAAGGTGTTTCAATGTTTGACATTACTTCTGTAGACAAAAACATCATTTGCATTTTATAAAATATATAAATATATATATATATTTTTTTTTAATGGATTACTTGGACCAAATCTGAATTAAAAGCAGCCAATAAGAGTTCAGCATAGATGAAAATACCTTCAATACTGTTTAAAACGTTTCCCAGGTTGAGACCTCAGGTAGCTGGATGATACAATTTTACGAACAAATACGATATTGCAAATTCTAGGTAAACGGTGACTACTTTGAAGATGTAAAAATATAGAGTACATTTATTTTGGATGCTTTTAGTTACAACATAATTCCCGCCATTACAATTGTGTTATTCAATGGTTTTGATGGGTTTACTATTATTCTAAATGAGGGGGGGATCTGTTTAGCTAATACACATTTATGTGGCCAAGTGCCCTCTTTGGATATTAATCCTGGCTGGTGGAAAGCAAATGAAACTCGCTTCCCAAGACGTTGTCTCTGCATTCCCGGGACATTCGTGCCATCTGAGAGGGTGTTTTCTCCGCGGGTCTAACTGTCAACAGGCTCCACACTGTCCCCACAACACGTAAACATGTTACTTTATTAAATAAAAACTAGCCAAGCTTTGAATTGAGGTAGGCCTGCTATTTTTATTTGATGAAAAAACTTTCTGACGGAAATAAACTTTGCCGGTTCTTCTGTGTTTTCGTTTGTCATAATTTATTAATTATTTAAGTTATTTTCTTCCCTGTTTATTTTATGCTTTGGATTTATATTATTTTATTTTTTCACGATTGTCCAAAACGCTGCAGGTTCGTGAAAATGTGGTCATATGTGAATGCAGGTGCTGTTGTTGTTGATCTATTCGTCATGCTGTTGTTTGCATGTTAAAATAAATCTGTAAAACAAAATGTTTTGTATTTTTAATGCGTCACAGTCCCTCGTCAATTGTAGCTGCGTCTCATTTCGAAGTTTGCGTCCTCCGGAGGCAGCATGTTTTTTTATTTATTTCCAATTTAATATTAATATCTTATCAGTTAACGGTTTATGTTTGGATAACGAGCATCTGTTCTCGATTAGGGAAATGAACCGAAATGAACATAACTAGTGGTGATAAAATAACAAAACAGCCCCTTTACAGACCACAGCAAACACCAAAACACTTTTGTAAGTTGTGCCAAAGGATAAGAAAAAGTAACACCCAAAGCTCAATGTTTGAGTCTGACCCTGTCTGTCTTCTCATACTATAATAAAATTCAAGGCATTATTCTTCCACGTCCGTTCAAGAGGGAACGATGGAAACTAATATTGCTGACACATGAGCAATGGCGTTGCCTTTTGAAGAAATGTGCATTAGTAGCTGAAGAGTGGCTACTCCTCTTGAACTCCTCTTGAATCTTGAATGACTTTCTCATCAGCCGAAACACACTATAAAATAACAAAATGCCCCAGTGTATAACATATCTTAAAATTCTTATGAGGCTTTATCTGACAACATTCTAATGGTAAGTACCTATATTGTTGGAAGTTTGAAATATGTTAGTTAAATACGTTCGGTCTTTCTTTAATGATACAGTACTACTATAAACTTAAAAGACAGTGACTATTTGCTTACCTCTATGACACATATTTGCTTTTGTTCACTATTTGTTCTTGTATACTATATTGTGCTTTGAAAGTGACTAAGTGTGCTAGCGATTAAACCACCCAGCACATAGCAATGCTTACAAAGTGACACACAAAAAAACGAATAAAACTCAATAAGAGACGGTGTTAGAAGATCAGGAGTTTCCTCAGTAACTGGAGCATGCTATGACTAGCTTTGCCTACAGCATTTCTCTTTCTGATGGCTCGTACCAGGGCGATAATAGATGGTAATTCCAAGGTTAAACAGTATGAAATATTGTATACCACTGCACTAAATGGGTATCCTATCCATAGATCAGGGATTTTTATAAAAGAGAATTTAAATATAAAAGCAACAGCCTGTGATGCTGTTCTCTAATAGATGGATAGGGCCATAGCTAAATAACAAATGTAACATGTAAGCAGAGATATGTTCACAGACCATCTTAGGTTTGCTTACTGGGGGTCTACAGAAATCTTTTAAGACACATATTTTCTTACTGTCCGTTCACAAAATACACAATTATTTTTACAGTTTGCAATGAAAATTTCAATATTGTTATACATTCTCTCATCATACTATCTTACTACTTCAATCAAATGTAACAACTAGAATGGGGTATATGCATACTGGGTGATGACGTATTTCTGCTACGTATTCCAAACACTACGTCATCGACAACCAAAAATGAGAAGGGCTTTAAGCTATACGTTTCAAGCTTCATCCACAAATATGAAAAAAAAACATTAAAGGCGGGGTGTCCGATTTTTCCGTTGTTGATGTTCAAATCACCAAAACAAACACACCCCTACCCCCATCTTTCACTTTCGTCAGCGAAAGTCAGTCGGCTCGACTAATGTCCATCCTGTGCACCTTACTGCTGATTGGCTACAAGGTTGTTTTGGTACTCGGCCCGACTTTGTCTAAACAAGCGTAATTCGGAAATCGGACACCCCGCTTTTAAGTAGGCTTGATCACGGAGGCACTTAACAATGCACTGAAATTTGAACCATTTCTTAGTAAACACATCGTCATCGCTTGTGGAAAAATGACCTCAGCGCTATGAGAGCGGAAGTGGCTTAGCTGGCTGAGATTTTAGTGGAAGTACATCATCACCCCGTATGCATATACCCCATTGATCCCATTTTAACATCGCATAGACAACAGAGAAGTTCAAATGTTCACACTATTTTTTGTTGTATTTAGTTTGTGTGCAGTGAGATAATGCTTAATGTCCTTGAACAAAATTGAATAAGGTTTTTGTGCCCTCTGTAATGAAAAGGTCTCACAAAATGATACGTGTGGTCAGATGTTTATGAAAAACAAAGGGATTTCCATTAGTCTTGTGCTACATCACATGGCTGAAAAAGCTGGATTGTGCCAAGGCTTTGGGGGAGCGAGTTCTTTTATATCTGAGTGTATGTATAACTCCACCCTTACACACATCTCACATGGAAACAGGAAGAACATCTGTCTGTTTCTGAGAAAAAATAATCACTGACGCACAACAACAGAAGCAAGAGAGTGCAGGTTGAATACTGTTTTGGTGGAGAAACAATCTGAAGAGTTAGAGAATGTTAGCTAAACTGTCAGGCCACACTCTTTTAGAGTAAAGTAGTCAGGTGTGCGGCACAGCACAGTCAGGAAAGCGGGGTGAGATGGCGCAGTAAGCGGCAGAGCTGCTCGCCCCCGCTTACCACTGGAAGCCGAAAAAGTATCACAATTAGACCAGATCTGCAGTCTAGGCTACATAAAAGTCACCTTCATCTGAAAGTGTAACCAACAGTTTCCAGCCAAATTAGATCATATTGCGTCCTTTAACTTTTATAGGAGGAAGTATTCTTCCCACAGTCATAGGACTATTAGTACACATTATTGTATGACACAGATTTCTTTTACAAATCATAAAAGCATCCCTTGCAAGACATTCCATTTTTAATACCTCCTAAAATGTAAAAAAAGACACAGGTCACTCATGAAAATAAGCAGCGATAACCTTCTGCTAAACGGCTCCATTTATATTTTATGGATTTTGAACTATGTGAATTGTAGGCCTATTGCAATTAGATCTTCCTGCAATAACATAAGTAACAACTGGGCCAATGTCATTTGTAGTATTTAAAATTGCGCGTATGAGCACAGTCGAACGAACAGCCATGCTAAGTATACTTTATTTGACTCGTACGCATACACAGGCGTTTAACACATGTGCATTGTGACAAATTGCAAATTTGCCACCTCGTGTATAAACTAAAAAAATTGACAAAAATAAATACGTATGCGTGTTTACAGAGTATGTGCGGCTACAAAAATTTGGCGGTGCGTGTACAGTATGCACATTCAATTCTGTGGACGAAATTTGCTGAGTGTACGCGCAAAAAGTAAAGCATATTTGGGCTTTAGTCCATAGCCTTCTAAGTACCCCCAAAAGCTCATAGAACAAGCACTGTGTGGGTACAGACCTCATCCCTAATCTACTTGTTTGGTCCATTGTGTGTCTGTGAGCATTTGATGGTAGCGATTGCTGCTAAAAGTACATATGCCTTATGTCAACAGCACTTGAAAGTCAGGTCTCCAGGTGCCAGACACACCCTGTTTCACCTGTATTTAACACTGCTATTGTTGTGGGTCTGAGCATCTGTTGTGAACAAAACAGAATAACGTGAACTCCTGAAGGCGTCACGGTTTGTCCAACAAACCAGTAACGCACAGGGCTGCGTTTCCCAAAAGTATCGCAAGCCTACGTTGATCGTAGCTCCATTGGTGACAGTGGTTTTAAGATCAACTTTAGGTTACGATGCTTTTGGGAAACGCAGCCCAGGTCTGTACACCAAACAAACAGCAAGTGCTGGCTCGCTGCCTACCGTCAATATGAGTTCTCTTCTAATTCTTGTTCTCTTCTCTTGTTAATACTATAATTCCTTGTCCACCACATTGAGCCCATCGCATTAAATACAACCTCAAATTGTGGCCAAAACAGGGCTTGAAATTGCGACCATCTTGGTCGCATATGTTGCCTAAATCTTAGCTTCAAGAGTCTGCCCAAGATGCGGTTTCACTAAGTTTTTGAACACAAAAACAGTATTTATGTCTATAATAAGCGAAGCTACGGCTGTTCTTTGCCATGCAGGCATCCTCCGGCCTGCCCAGACAAATGCACAAACCACACCCAACCAACTAGCACAAGCCCAGTCAGGGAGGTCACATGAATTATCTATGGAGATCAGATATAGGATATCAGAGATACCCAAGAACAGCAGAAGGGAGAGTGACGTTCAGTGAGGGGGATGATAGTGTCTATTTTTATGTTGAACGTTCAAGTACTAAATGATCTCATGGACACTCGCAAATGACATAAAACGCATGACACAAACCCTTTATCCAGTATGGACTTTAGCCAGAGATGCTAAATCCTAGACTCACCAGTATCAAAGAAGCCTAACTGGATTGTTCACCCAAAAATGAATTTTTCATCATTTATTCATCCTCATGTCATTTCAAACCTGTGTGACTTACCTTCTTCTGCTGAATACAGCAGAAGACATATAGAAATAAAAAACATTGGTGACCGAACAACACTGCCCCCCTTTGACTTCCATTGTATGGATACAGAAACATTTCTCAAAATATCTTCTTTTGTGTTCCACTGAAAAAATAATAATATATGTACTACGAGAGGGTAATTAAGTGATGACAGTATTATGCTTGTGTGGGTATCCCTACACAAGTTTAACTGTGATTTACTACATTTTTTTGGTGAAACAATTTATACTCAAATATTTGAATATATTTTGAAGCTGTGAAATCAATTAAAATCCTTTTTAAATTGACTAAATGTAAGTAACAAATTAAGTAAATCTGAGTAACTCAAATATTTCTATTAGAATTTACCAAAATAATATAATTTGTTAATTAAATACGTATTTATTTTAATTAAATAAACTTAATATATGTACATTTTAGAGAAATTAACTGTTGATGTTAAATTAAGTTTTTTAATGTGTCCCCCTGAAAAAATCACTTAAATGATTTTAAAAGATTTTGTTAAGTAAATTTACGGCAGCTGTTTATTTTTGTGATATTTACTGAGCCAATTAATTATTTTTTAGAGTTACACAAAGTGTGTAAAATCAACATACACATTTGTATTGTCAAGTCCATACTAACAGACATCCAGAAGCAATCTGCATTTTGCAAAAATTATTATACTGATTATAAAAGATCACTTATTGTACCATAGTTTTGCACATACTTTATATGCACATATGGCAATATGTCTGTTTGCAGAGGTCTGCCACATGCCAAAAGCATCATTATCTGTATCTGACCTTACTAACCACAAATTGTCTGCGTTAATCATTCTTATCACAAAAACTAACACAGATTTTTAGTTCCAATGGGATAATGGTAAAATAACATATTGATCACCTTGTTTAGGACTATCTCTTTGAACATACATGCTGTACAGCCAGGATTTTTTTTAAAGATTAAATTAGATGCTTTTAATTTAGGGCTGTCAAACGATTAATCGTGATTAATCGCATCCAGAATAAAGGTTTGTGTTTACATAACATATGTCTATGTACTGTGCATATTCATTTTGTATTTATAAATACAAACACATACACAAGTATACATATTTAGGAAATATTTACATGTATTTATTTATATTTACCAATAATTGAAATGATATATAAATGTTTATTAATTTTTAGAATTTTTTTAAATATAAGCATGGATGTGCATGTGTTAATAAATACAAAATTATTATGCACAGTACACAGATATATATTATGTAAACACAAACTTTTATTCTGGATGCGATTAATCGCGATTAATCTTCCCTAGTTTAATTTCATACTCCCGTCTGATCAGGGAATAATAATTATTTAAATGTTTTAAATCGGTCACTATCTTTATGCTGGTAATGTGATAGCAAAATGAATAATATGATAAAGAAGAACATATTGGCCCAACATCACCAATTCATGTTCCAAAATTGAAGGCATTTTTGTATAAAAAATGTTTTATACAAGCGTACACTATATAATAAAGAGGCAATAATTTTATAAAAATATTACATTTACTCGCCCTATGGGATTGTATGCTTGATTGAGGTGTTACACTAAAGTAAAACACGGTGTGTAAAGTAGCCTATAACACCACTTCACTGACAGATTTAATAAATAAGTTTATTTAAAAAAAAGTGATCATATCACTTCATATCAACATTTTACTAACCAGCCTGCTAAAATGGCACAATAAAGCCACTGTAAAACGACAAAATTGTCTGACTTTCACACATATTTTATGTAAACTTAAAGCATTAAAGAGCAGTACTAATCTATTACCCTAAACCAATAGGCCTAGCCTACTATAAGAAACATTTACAAAAATATTGAAAATAGTCATAATACGATGTAAATTGAAGATCTGTTTAATGTTTAAAACATGTGGTTTTCTATAGGAATAGCGGAACTGTTACCTCTGTTACAGTACCTCTGTCCATCAGCATCTGTCACAGCAACTAAAGAGCCGGCAATGTAAACAAAGCCAAAACTAACTACGCATGATCATGCCACTATGCCTAAGCTATAATCTAAAGTAACATTTAAAAAAAATCAGCAACAGATATATAAGCGCACATAGAATGAAACCGCACCTTATCTGAACGGCTGCCTGGGCAATTTCATCATCCGATTCAAGGAGAACACAGCTGGGCGTGGGAATCCGCCATAGAAGCTGACACTGTTTAAGTATGCACCCAAGAACTCAGTCAATATACAGTAGTCGATTCATAAGATGATTGTGTGTTCCTCTGACACTATATCATTGTAAAAGGCCCCCGACTGACTGCATGTCTTGCAGGCATGAGACCACTCTGATTGATTGTGTTGTGTGAAGACAGCTGACACTGACGTCAGCATTCTAGCGGCCCCAACCAAAGACTAGATATAACAAGACGCCGCAGTTCTATTACTTAGAATGGCGAAGAGTGCTGCTTCAGCGAAGAAAGTTCCGCCTTCAAGTGCTACGCGCATGCGCAGTATATGGAACAACGCAGGGGGGAAATGTTTTTAGTGCAATATTAGCGTAAAATACAATCTTTATGGTACAGTTGGTATCATAGTGGGAAATATTTTTACTATGACCTCAGCAAGCTATTTTTAAGATGTGGGTCTTCACCTATTTAAGTAGATAGGACTTGGTCTTGTGTGAAATGCTCGCGTTGCAAATATAGCTGCTGAATGCGGAGACTTTCCTTAAAGGGACTCTGGCCCAACTCACGCTGCGGGTGCTGGATTTAGGATATTTCCCCACCTCAAACCCGGAAATATCGTCTGCGTTCAAGACACCTCGGAAGTGGAATATTTCCCACCACAAACGCGGTATAAACGTCTGGATTTACTAACATTAAAAGTATTTAGTAACATTGAAACATGAATGTTACTAATGAGCATTAAAACATTACAAGTATCTGTTAACATTAAAAGAGCACCGTTCCATAAATTTAATATTAATAAAATTAATGTTACTAATGTAAATAACATTAAAACAAATATATTAAATCCGAGGTGTGTCGAAAGGAGCGTTAATATTGCCTTCATCCGAGATTCCCACTGTATAACTCATCAATAAGGTATCTCCGTTTAAAATAGTGCAGCACACTAAACACTGTTCCGTAACTCTGCATTATGTTAAAATAGAATTAATAAAAAATATATATTAAGACAAATCATACCATACTTGACAAATCAAACATGTCATACCCGCCCCTTTTCAGGGCATGCTCTTCTTGTTCCGCTTAACTTACCTGGATCAAATTTCTAAAACGTTAATGACCACTAGATGGTACTGTGTGTTTAAACTTTGCCATGTTTAACTTTTTCTGCATTATTATTATGACAGGACATTTCCATCTATGCTTATGAAAATGGAATTTATATAAATAATCAAAACAATACTAAAACAATTTTCAAAAAATATAATAATAGAATATACTTATTATTATTATTATTTCAACTGCTGCTTTGATCTGATGTATTAAACATGCATATTTTAACATTTATTGTTGTACAAAGCTTATGGCCCTTTTAACGTTTTTAGACACATATTGCAATTATATGACAATTGAATAGCAATCGCAAAGAGTCAATCGAATGACTGATATGAATCAGGGGCATCATGTAGGCCTACCAATTTTTTTAGGGGGCACAGTGTGCAAAACATACAGCAACATGTACATACATTTAAAGCAATATTATAGAGAATATCTCTTAAGCGTTTTCAAAACATTCTACAAATCATTGCAAGAATTAAATTACAACGCTATCCGATTGATATATGAATAATTATTATTACATTATTATTATTATGTACATTTTTAAGGTAAATGCATCAGTCTGGTGTATTTTGAGAACAAATATCTTGTATAAAATTATGTGCTATAGGAGTAAAAGAGTCTGTATACGGTTTGCAAATGAACATAGAGCACAAAAGTTAAAGCAAATAAAAATGAAGCAGAGTGGTTACTCTTTGTTAAACTTCCTTTAATACAGATTTATTATCCATTACAAAATTCCTTGCATTATGAAACAAAAATACATAATGCAATATAATACATGATATAATAATTTAAGTGCATCTATTTCTTAATATATGAAAAGTGTCAATTCTTTATGTACAGTATTATTTAATATGATGTTAATGTTAATATGATTCTACTCTTTCAAAAAATAACTTAGCTTTGTATACTGTGGTAGGCTAGATGAGACCAGTTTTATTGCACTTATGCTTTTTGTTGTCCTTATGTTGTTCACCTCATTTGTAAGTCGCTTTGGCCTTTGGATAAAAGCGTCTGCTAAATGACTAAATGTAAATGATGTATATGTTGTTTGAACTAATATACCAGTCTATGCATTTCCAAATCTATATTAAATGATTTAATATATTATTGAGTTAATTTAGCGGAAAATATATTTTCTTTTAGAGTATTGTGTCTTTTCACCCTGAAATTGAACTGAAACATAAAAGTTCTTCACTTTAAACGATGCTACATGTATGCCAACTGGCAAGAGGTGTGTTCGACTGCGCAGACTACACCAACGTATGGCAAGAGCCATTTGAAAGTATGGAGCAGTCTGTTCTCACAGTAGACTGTGACGTACAGGTCGGTCTGGGCAGTGCCGCTTTCAATGAAAAAAACCCAGTTCATGTGTCCAGTTCTCGCACCCGCGTTTGGTCGCGGGGTCTAAACAAAAGTGGCTGACAAAAGCTTCGGGGATGCGAGTGTTTCCTTGAGCCGAGCTCCCGACCGCGCGCAGAAGCTGATTACATCATTAGCCAGCGTTGTTATGCTCATAACTGATACAGTGTCTTCCTATAGAATCGTGCAACTGATTAATAGATGCCTAACTCTTCATTTGGAGGTTGCATGGAAAACTAACTGTTCAAAAATCTGAGGGGGCACGTGCTCTGTTTGAATCGGCATGAAGCCTCTGATATGAATCAAAATCCCGATCCACGCCACCCAACACCCCCCCCCTGATGTATACTTGACTTTCCGCGTCCGTCTCGCGCAGAAACGCGCCCGCACAGCTTCATGAGCATACTCAGTCGCGGATAAGCGCGTATATACGAGTTGTACAAATGCGCAGTATGCGGTCAATTCAACCTTTTTCGCGCGTGCGCTGTTGTACGCGTTCCGTCCGTCATGTGTACGGCCGGACTAATCTTTGGGCTTTAGGGCCCGCCTCGTACACGTGCGCAGGTGTGTCCATTTACAAGCGCTGATAAGCACCTGTCATACAACACGCGGAGCTGTAGACGCTAACGTTTGTGGAATCGTGACAAAATATTTCACGGGATTGTGAAATAGACAATATTTAAATGGGTGATTCCGAAGTAAGTAGATCAAAAAAGCTGAGCACTGCAGTGATGTAGGCTAAAGGAAAAAAATACGATCTATAGCCCAACAAGTTTGTGCACTTAACGTTGACAAATTATATATTTTTTAAAGAGAAGATAAAATTATTCAATATGTGGTCTTTGTATATGATGTGTTATAATTGTGAAGTATTTTAAAATATGCTGTTTGACATAAATGGTTAAATGTTTGTAGAAAACAAAAATACAGCTGCGTCCCACTGCAGTAACTGATCGTCATGTCAACTTCCTCTATGCTACATTTAAATGAACTTCGTCATTGTTTACATCACTTAATTATAAATATTAAAGTAGTTTCTCTCGCGATCTCAGGAGAAAACGGGAGACTCCGTTCCAGATGCTGTTTGGCCAGAGGATGGGGATCAGTGGAGTGACCGAGGAGAAGATGAATGTGGGCTGTTACAGGAAATGGCAGAGGAGGATGAGGAGATTGATCTCTACAACGAGGAGACGTTTGGCTTAGGTTTAACATATTACGTGATATAATGTAACATTATATAAGAGTCGAACATTTCTGGATTTTGAACTGCTGTGCCATTCTAAAATTAACAAAATTGTCTAAATTAACCCAGATGCAAGCGTTGAAGGGCAAGAGGCTGACCCTATGGATCTTCTGCTGTTGTGTGGTGAGAACTCCCCAACGCTGAGGTCTTCACCCCGCAGCTCTCCTTCCCCTCTCAGTTTCCCTTCACCCTCCAAACCTAAACCTCCAGTTCAGTCCCATTCTTCAACGGGCCGGTCTCAGAGAGGAAGAGTTGGTCGCGGCCAGTTGTTTGATGACCCAGCTGTGGTGAAGACTGTTGAGGGTCGCCCGAGCCTGAAGGTTCACCTGTTGTTTTAGTGTTTGAGTACTTGGTTTTCCCCTTTATCATGTGTCTGGATAGCTTTTTCTTTTCAATCGCTTAAATGTTTTTCTAATTTCTATTGCCTGGATGTTTTCCCAGAGTATTGATAGTGCCATTGTGGACTGTAGCGTCAGCGCCTACTGGGAGGACCTCAACTCAAATACTGTGTGTAATCATCATCACAAAGCAATTTTTTGTTTTTGAATTGACATTGTCAAGTAATTTTTCCCACTGTCTTCCTCGCAGTGGATGATTTCCTCCAACAGACCATCTGCTGCATCTATACTTCAGGTGCATCTCTCACACGTCTATTGCAGTGGTACAATGGTTTTTTATACAAATGTTTTTGATTTTCATTTCTTTGTCAATCAGGACCAGGCAATCGTTGGAGTGATTGACCGATCTGGCCATAGCAGGGTCCCACCTGTGTCTCCAAACTTCATGTCTCCTTTGCGACCTTTTTCCACCACTCGGGGCAGAGGAGGCCAACCTTATGTTGGGGCCTTCAACCCGAGATGTCGTTATGAGGTAGTGGGGTTTTCTCTCACAACTCTTTGTCTATCGCTTTAAAAAGTGTGCAGCATGTAGCTTTGCATCTGACAAACGAATGTGTGTTTTTGTCAAGGCACCAATAAATCCCATGATGCCTAGCTCTCCTTTCCGTCCCCAAAGACTCTTCACACCCCAGCGACATTACAACCAGGTGACCATCCTACGTTTATTCACTGTAGTGATTTTTTTGTCTCCATTGATAAACATGGTATTCTTATGATGCTTATACAGGTTTTGTTTTTATCTTTTTCTAGCCAGGAGGTTTCATGTCACCTTCCCATCCTCGTCTCTCTTCCCCCCTGCCGCTCACTCCCAAGCTCATGCACCTACGTTTTGGGACGGACTCCCCCAGGCCGGCTCCATTCTACAGTCCATCCTCCAATATCATGCAAGGCTTTAGGTTGGCTCAAAAAACGTTATAAAATGGTTTCAAGGGAAGCTACTTTACACAGGTTGTTGTATCTGTCAGGTTTTTTGGGACGGTGTGTTGTTTCCATTCATTGATTCGTGTTATAAAAACACCCATTGCTGAAAAATGAAGGCTCCTCTCACATCAGATGCGACCCCTGTCACGGGAATTGTACGTCTCTTTTACTGCTAGTGATCGCAAAACAAATAACCAAGGCATAGCTTGATAATGATGTGAAGGATGTCGTTATTTTCACCCACTGCTGATGAAAATCAATCTGATGAGACTCACAAATGTTCTTCATGGATGGCATATACACCGTCTCTACACCGGATGCTACACACACACCAGACAAGATGTCAAAATATTAAAAGGTTAAAAGCTAGTCCGCAACTAACCTGAGCAGGGTACTGTCTAGCAGGAAATGTAAAACTTGAAAGGTAAATGAGTTGGAGTTGTGTAGAGTGTGCCTCGCACAGCAGGTTGTATGTCTTTATTGTGTTTTGTGTCCACTTTTAGACCTCCGGGTCCTGTCGCTCAGTTCCACCCCCAGCACAAACGGCTTTTGAGTCAAAGACAGCAGAGACCACACAGGTAATTTGTGCCAGTCATCTGGAAGACAACGATTGCATTGCTTTTCTTTTTCCTGTCCTGTAAATGAAGTGTTCTTATCAATTACAGAAAGCCAGTGAGCTGGGACCCTTATTCTCAGATCATGTCTGATAAAGAGAAGGAGTGGATAATCCGACTGCAAATGATCCAACTACAGAGTGAAAATCCACATTTAGATGACTACTATTATCAGGTCTGTATGTGCAAATGAATATGAACCGCTCAACTTTGTGAGCTTTACTGCTAGATTGTGACTCTTCAGTTTCACTAAGAAAAATCAAATGTGGAAAATAGTTTTTTTCCTTTTCCCACTCAAATTACACTCTCTTAAAAATAAAAGTGCTTGAAAGGTTCTTCACAGCGATGCCATAGAAGAACAATGTTTGGTTCCACGAAGAACCATTCAGTCAAAGGTTCTTGAAAGAACCATCTCTTTCTTTTTATAATCTGAAGATCCTTTTTTCGCCACAGAACCTTTTGTGAAACAAAACGTCTTCAGATGTTAAATGGTTCTATGGCATCAAAGCACCTTTTTTTTTAAGAGTGTAATTGGATGTAGATATGGATGCATTTTATCCAGAAATGAAGCTTGCTGCAGACAGACGGTTTCGTTTTTAGTGCACAGGATATTGATTTGAGTACAAAAAGTTCTGTTAAAATAGTAATCTCTCATACAATAATATATATATTTAATTACACAAGCATTTTAATTAAGATGCAACAAAAAATGCAACACGTCAGGCTGTGCTTAATGGGTTCCCAAAGCTGTCCTGGAGGTCCCCTAGTATTTGCAGTCTGTTCTAATACGTTCTTAATTCGATTCAGGTGTGTCAAATGAGGGAGACACACTAACAGCATGTCTACACCGGACGCACCGCATCCAGTGTGGACCAAATTTAAAATGATAGCGGGTTCTATTGTATTTTGTTGACGCATCGCGCCGCACCGTAGACTGTGTAAAGATGTGTCCGAATTTGTCCCCTATCTCCTATATAGTGCACTACATTGGGTGTCCGCCATTTTGTAGTGTTGTCCAAATTCATTGCCTACAACTCATTCCCTACATTTGTTCACTATTGTTTTTATCCACAATGCACTCTGATTTTGAGTGTATATCCAATGTACGCTCGCTCACTCACTATTTCCCATGATACAACGCGAATCAACTGCCTGATTAGAATGAGCTGGAGGAGAGTTACCGTTAATGCCACGAATGTATATGATTATACACTTGGGTTTGTTCTTGTTGACAGTTATTTTCACCGTAAAAATATAACGCATAAAAAAGTTTTATTAAACATAATAAATAAACATAATAGTACAATGTGACAGTTATTTTGGTCTCTTTATTAAACTAGTTTTTATTAAACTAAAAGCCACACAGGTGTAATTAAGCGTTACGACGAATGTGCGTGACCGTATTGTCAGACGCAGGGTATATTACGTCAGTGTCTGAAATCGTTCACTCATTTTTGTTCACTTCCTATATAGTGGACTATTTAGCATTCGCTATATAGGGAATAGTGAATGAGTGAGCGAATTCGGACGCATATCGTGTTTGTTATTCTTAAACCATAGATGCATAAAATCTTTCTGAATTTATGTATGAAATTTGCATATCCTTTTGAGGCTATAAAAAATTGATATTCTCTACGTTTTGAGGTGGAACTCATTCCTGCCTTGAAAGAAACTGACACGTCAGGCATGATTGTGACTCCCTGCAGGAATACTATCAGAGGATGGAGGCAAAACTAGCTGAGGAGGAGATGCTGGGAGACCGGTTAAAAAAGGAACCACCTAAACTCACAACCCCTTATGTTACCAAAACAGACTTGTACATCCCAGGTCTGGCACAAAAAACTGTTGTAATGTCTTGCATTAAAACTAAACTCTATGGGGCGGTTTACCGGATAGTCTGGGACTATAGGCTTAAGTCTATAAATGTTAGAGCTGTCTTGATCAGAAACAAATTGCACTGACATAAATTAAAATGCATCACTACGATTGTTTTGACAAAAATGTAAAAAAAATCATTTTTTTTTTTTTGAAAGACTACTCAAATATGCCAATTTAATTAAAGCCTAGTCCTGGCTTTAGCAAATCTCTGTCTGGGAAACCGCCCCTAAATTTAAAATAAGTGTGGACATTTGGCAGTAATTCTTGTTCCCACAGTTGTCCACATTGAAGGGTCATTAGGACAGGTCGCCGTGTCCACTTGTTTCTCTCCTAGACGAGCAATTGATGCCGTTCATGCGCACACACCCGATGAGGTAAGAACTGTTGACTTCAGGAGGCAAATCATTGGTTTCATTTACTTAGAATTGTTTTTTATCAGGAACACAAAGACACTAGACTGCAAAGATTGGAAGTGTTGAGCACCGTTGAAAAGGTAAAGTCCTTTTTAGTTTTCATTTTGCATTGTTGCATAAACTAGAGCGGTTCTTTGATAAGTTGCATAAACAAACAACATGCAGCCGATTAATTTTAAGAGACAATGGGCATTACTTTTTAAAAGCCATTAGGCCAAAACAATATGTGAATTTTTACTTAATTGCCATCTTTAGCTTGAAATGTTATAATGCTATGCATTTCCGTGACTAATTTAGATGTAAACTAATACACAACTGTTACAATTCAACAATATAGATTGTTTTGCCGGCAACCACGTAAAAAAAAAAAAAAAATACTTTCCGCCACGCACGCTTTTTTGGCCCAAACTTCCAGGATACCTCCAAATTATATATACCACCTGCAGAGTATTGTTGAAAACCAGCAAAATAAATAAGTAAAATATATAGCAAGTTCAAATTATGCCTAGCAAGTATTATTTTTGGGTTACCAGTAGAAGAACCAGCACTGGGAGTTTTCCCAAACAGATAAGGGGAAGCAGAACACCATAGCGAATCGACTGAGGGCAGCACCCCAAAATGCAACAGTGAACAGACCAGATGGAAGGGGGAACCGCCACCAAGTAACGGTTCGTTACTTGACTAAACTTAATTGCGACAAAGTTACATGACCATTCAACAAATTATTTATTAAAAACAATATACAATTATATTCATTTTAATTGATCTTAAAATTATAATTAAATATAATATAAATCATTGGTGAATTCAATGGAAATTTCAAATAATAAAAACCTAGTTTTGATCCTTTAAAAAAAAAACCTTGTAAAACCATACCACTTAAAGAATTACAACACTAACTGTTCCCATCTGTAAAATTTACTTGTTTGACTTTACAAGTTCCAATCTGTGTCGCATACAGTTTATACATACTGTGTCGCAAGATTTTCTTGTTTTGAGACGTTTCTTCCTAATATTGTTAATGAGTTGCAAAATGCTATGTAGAATCACAATCTTTGTGACAACCTGTGAACATTTTCTGAAGGGTATCATCTTCACTAACCATTTGCTGAATTAGTTTGGAAATCGCTTTGACCTTCGCTGCCCATTTTGTACCCCATTATTGTAAAACACCAGATGATTTTTAGTTACAATCTTGAATTTCACTTATATGCGTCCCTGCTTTGTTTTCTAATCTTTTAACTCCACTGCTGTCCATGCAGTTGTTCATAGTTTTGTTAGAGGTGGAAGAAGCAAAGAAAATCAAGGCAACCGTGTCCAACAAAGAGGAGGAGAGGAGGTTAATGCAGAACACGCAGAAAAAGGTCGAACGGATCTATAGCCGTCTACAGAGCCCTACTTTCTCGTAAGTTAGACCTGCTGTTTACATTTCACACATGAGCAGTTCTTCAGGTTCTGATCTTGCATACGTCTTGCATGGCTTTTAAACTCTAGGGAGTCCGGTGAGGAGTTTCTTTCCTCCCTGCTTATTTCGAAAGGAAAGAAGATGTTGGCGAGACTCCTCCCCTTTCTTTCACATGATGCTGCTCTGAATATTCTTGCTGCTGTGACCAAACACCTGCCAGAGTTAATGAGCAAAGATACAGATGAGGTCTGAATCGAACGTTTGTGTGTTCACATTCATGGCTTTTTAGTGTTTAATATACAATTAAAGTGGTGCTTTGCTGCTTAACAGGCCCTGCCGGTTTTGTATCCATCCCTCCGCACCGTGGTGAGTGGTCTGACGTTTAGTCAGCTAATCAGAATTCTGAAAGAGTTCACCACACCGCTCCCTGACTCGAAAGATACGCGGTTAACACTGGCCTGCCAGAACAAGGTGTGCTTTTACATTCAATCTTTCCCTAATGCGCAGGTTGCAATGATTTTAATTTCTTCAACTCTTTGTTTGCAGTTTGGTCTGTCCCTGCTGTACGCTCTGCTCTCTCACGGAGAAAGACTTCTGTCTTCTGAACTTCCCATGGAGCCCAGTATTGGAGATTTTGAAACCTGGTACATTTAACCAATTATTCACTGCTTTAGTTTAGATCTTAACTTATTTATGCATCTGCTTGGTACAGTATGCGTGATGTTCAGTGCAATTTAAGGGATAGTCCACCCAAACATGAAATTTCTGTCATGAATTGCTCACCCTCGAGTTGTTCCAAACCTGTATACATTCCTTTGTTTGGTTGAACACGAGATATTTGAAAAAATGTTAGCAACTGAGATTTCTGGGGCACCGTTGACTACCGTAGTAGAGAGAATTGTTGTGTTTCTTTGTTCCGTTAAACACGATAAAAGATATTTACACATAAACAAACGGTTCTGGTGCACCTTTGACTACCACTTTTGACCATCTCGGTTGCTAACATTCTTCTAAATTTACTGTATTTCTGTGTGTTCAATAGAGGTTTGGAACTGCTTGAGGTTGAGCAACTCATGAGTTTTTATTTATGGGTGGAATATCCAACATGGCAGAAAAGTTATGCACACAAAGCACGTGAAGTTTCACCAGCATTAAACGGGCAGAGGGAAGACCAAGGGTGATTCATAGTTTATTACTTTATGGGGTGGTTTCCCAGACAGTGCTCAAGCCTAGTCCCAGTCTAATTAAAATATTAAAGATGTCTTGATCGACAACGTCTTGCACTGACTTATCTTAAGGCAAAACAATCACACTGATATATTTTAAGATGCACACCAGCAAGGTTTTTTTGTGAAGTATGTTTTTAAAAATGACTTATATATTCTAATTTAACGAAGTCCTGGTTTAAACTAATCCCTGTCTGGGAAACCACCCCAAATTAAGGAAAAACTTAAAATCCTTTTAATCTTTTAGGACAGACACCGTATTCCATGTTGCCCGGCAACTCTCTCAGACGACACTTGTTGAACCCCTTCTTCTGCCCTCCAACCTGCTTACGCTCTTCTGTCGCTATCTGGACAAGCGGACCGTCCATCAGCTCAAAAGCAATATGGAGTAAGTCACGGTTTGTGATAGGGTTGTTGATGGGTAATATTTTTGTTTGTCGCATTTGATCTCTATCTCTAAATTTAAATGTACCTTTTTTTATTTCGTTGCCAATTACAATAGAATTTCACACTTGAGTGTGATGTTACAAATAGTGTAAATATCTTCCTCTGCAGATCTGCTACAGGGTATCTAGCTGTAGCGTCATAATTGTGACCACTGACCCCATGATCTCTCTTTAAATTGACCTGAAACGTGGGACTGGTTCTCCTCACAGAAGATATCCAGCCAAGCTTTATCCGTATCCATTATTCTTAAAACTTCATTGTTTACTTTCAACTTCTATGCTGTCCATCTGTATACTGTCGGTCTGTCAGGGTTTGCTTTGCGCTCTAGAAAGCCTTTTGACACTTCAGTATTTAGCAAAAAAGTGACTGACTTGGTCTTTAATCATGACCATGAAAAGATTAATGATGTTTGTTGCTGGTAAAGCTGATCACTTTGGATTTGTGGTCTGCAGGTCTCTTGGTGCGAGTTTTGGGGTTTAACGTAAATTATACTGTTGCACTTAAGGTGTCGGGTTTAATTTATAATTATGAAAACATATGTTATTGAAGTCTAACTATGTCTTTAAAAAGGTTTTGGGTGCCAATTCAAGTGTAAATTTGTGATAAATGTTTGCTGTATAGTTTATTTTTTTATTTTGTCCTTTTTTCCCCCGATTTAAAGCAACCCCATGTCAAACTTATATTTTCACAGTTGCAGAGCACTTGCAAAAGAAAAAATGAAATAAAAATCTGTAAAAGGGACTGGGTGGTTTTACTTAATGTTATAATCCACTAATGGACGAAAGATTAATAATTGAAGTTTATCCATAATTTTTAAAGCGAACAACTGTATAAATGTATATTTTTTTATAAATGTATAAAAAAACCTTTAAGTATAATAATGGCTATAAGATGTCAAGCATTGGTGTGCATGGATACCTTTTTGCGAAGATGAAAAAATGCAGACTACATCAAAAAAGTAAATTCATGACACTGCATACGTGATCAAACATTGCTATACAAGAGAAAAGTCAGCTGCTCTAAATGTTTTTACGCAAGTATTTCTGTTCCCATTGTCAGAAGTTCTGAATTTCAAGTAATGGTACTGCTCCAACTGTTGGACACAACAGGACATGTAATAGTGGGATTTAGCACTGACTTAATGGTATCAAATAAAATAGCGGGATTACTGCGGTATTTTACAAGTAAATCAGCATAATATTTACTCTTGGCTGACCTCACTGCATTTTCGTAGGCATATAATGACTCGTATAAGTGTGTGTGTTTGAATGTGTGTGTGTTTGATTTTTTACTTATCTGTTTCATATTACTTTCAGGGCTATATTCTTATTTATTCTATATTTGATTAACATGTGTTTTATCGTCTGCTTTGATACAATGCAAATAGTAAAAGGTGCTATTTAAAATAAAACTGACTTATTTACAGCTGAACTAGTTATTAAAATGGGTTGTGTGCCCGTGTCAAGCTATTGAGGGAGATGGGTGGATGAAGGAAGTGTGCTTCGGTTTTAACAGAACCTGTCCAATCACATCCTCATTCTAACTAACAGAAAGACCTTCTTTGTGTGCGTGTGTGTGTGCGTGTGTGTGTGTGTTGGGGTGGGTCAGGGTGATGTCATTCTACGTATCAGTTAAATGCATGAGAGGTCAGAAAACAGAAGTATGATGGGTTAAAGGTCAGCTTTTCAACTCCCCTTGAACCCTTGATATGAGGATTTAGGCACAGTGTGTGGAATGTTGGTGGGAGGTGAGACCCTTTGGTATTCTTTTGCTGTTTTACTTTAGCCACATTGTTTTACTTTCTCATGAGTTGAAATTATAAATTTATTTTGATTTAAATTCACAGAGGACATAATGCAAATATTTAAAATAGTATGTGTATAAAATAATACAGTATATACTATATAAATACATAATAATAATGGAGACAATAAATGAAACATGTCTAAAACATCACTGAGGAACAAAATGCTTGTAATTCTTTTTGCAGGTATGTCACCTTAAATATTAAGCTTTGTTATAGCAACAGTTTTAGTTTAACATTCGCTATTGTCAATATAGTTGTTCTCAGGGGCGGACTGGCCATCTGGCGATCCGGGCATTTTCCCGGTGGGCCGCTATCGTTTGGGGCCGGAACGGACGCTTTGGCTGCTCAGACGGACGTATAAATTATAAATGCGAATGCACGCAATGCGAATGCAAAAGACACGTATGCATTCCACCCCAACCACCCCCCCCCCACCGTCGACAGAAATGTTGGAGGGCCGATTTTTCTTCCCAGTCCAGCCCTGGTTGTTCTTATCATTAAAATGATGAGAACATTGTATTGCATAATACTGCCATATTTTAAAAATGCATGTTTACTACACCCTCAAAATCGGTAGGCCTAGCACCCTGAAATTCTATCAGGACCTATTCTGTTTGTTTTCTTCTGGATCATCACTGAGTGTTTGCACATCGTTTCCGGTGTGGTAGTGTTTGAGTGACAACTCTCATAGTTTACTCAGTGTCTGACTGTGAGTTGGTTTTACAACGTCTAGAATTCAAGATTGTGCATTCAAGATCAGGCATAGCGCGAAAGTCACTAGCTAGCACAGACGTAATGGTTCATTTAATGAGCAAACAGTGAGCTCCTGTTTAAACAACTGCTCAGTTTAACATGCACTTAACATATTCTGGTGGAAATATTCGATTTGCATCTGCTTTTGTTTCACTCATTTAAATGTAATGTAATATTGGAACAAGTCTCCTTAATTAGGAGGTATTAGCCACCAAGACAATAAAAAGTACATTTCCAGAAGATATGATTGTTGTTTTTTTCAAGTAACCCATTTAGAGTCAATATAAAAAATGAAGGGCATTAGTAGGAAATTGATTATCATTGATTTTGAAGATTGACGGTTTGTTTGTTATATATGCAGTTTTGCAATTTAGCAGTCATTATGTGAAGTATTTTGAGGATTCCGCCATTGACCAATCAGATCTAAGCACAGAACCAATGTCAGGTACTAAATCTTCAAAGATTGAACAACTAACTGATAATATGTGTTGAACATGCATGCACACTGAAACCTGAAACTTCTTTAACATAAGAAGAGCTTGGTTCCAAAACGAGATAACTTTAAAAAAAATCCAAATTCATGTTTTTTTATTGTGCATTCCAATTAATATCAATCAAACTGCAGTTGCTTTCTTTTGATTTAAGTAAGGGATAATGTACAGGCAGCCGATTGTAATTGCAGAAATAAGGCCCGACAGTGTGACCAGGACCCGACGCGAATGCGGCTACTTGCCACATGAGAAAAAAACTGGACATAAAATGTGAATTTGAAATATTTTATTAGCACATTTTTACCGATTGCAGACCTTCCGCGAGGAAAAGCCATTTAGTTTCGGTTTTAAAGTACGAAACGACGTTCAAACGTCACGAACAGGCAAATTGGTTTAATCATTTGTAAATATAATGCCATGTATGTTATTAGAAGACATATTTATAATTCATTTTTGTGTAATATTAAACTGCCCCTCTCAAAATGATTTGCAGCATCCGGGTTACAGGGTGTTATTAGTTTTGAGCGGTTGTTATTTGAAAATAACACCACCTTGGAATGTCGCGACTGGCCAATCAGAATCAAGCATTCAAATGAGCCTTGTAATAAGCCATAATAACAAAAAAATACAGCTAACTAACGCAATAAAAACATGATTATTGAACAATTTTAAAAACTGAGTTATCTCATTTGGGAACCAAACTCTTCATATATAGCTGAAGTTTTGTCTATAGGTAAAGATGGATTAGTGGCTATCTATCCTCCAGTTATGTAGCATGTGCAGTGAGATATAAGGGTACATCAAGTTTTACGGGCCCACATAGGGGTGAAATGAAAGCACGTCTCTTTTTTGATGGCCCCTAAGAGGAGGTGCCACTACACACAGATGGTTTATAAAGCTCAAGAGACAACTGCATGTCTTCTGTCTATGCAACCATCTTCTTTGCATTTTGGGCTTTTTTTGCATTTTCCTGTCGCCTGCTTCTTTTCTTGGTTCTATTCTTTAGTTTTCTCCACAATGTTGGGATGGACACTTTTAAGGATGATGTTATTGCTCTGGATGACAAGAGCCACACTTCAAGGCGGCACAGGTAAGGATGCAGAAATCGTGACAATTCAAATATATGTTATGTGGAATCCATGTTGTATGTTCTACGTGTGTCTTAAATCCACTTTAACCTTTACCAGGAAGATACGTGGACTAGAAACAATGAATCTCATCAAAGCATCTCATTGTATGAAGTGTTATTAGTTTTTGTGTGTGTTTGTGCGAACTCTATAGAACTGCTAGACCGAGACTGTGGCTAAAAGCAACAAAGGGCGATTATTGCTCGTGCTATCTACAAAGTGATGTTCGTGAGGACGTGAAGGCATACTTTCTTTTGACTTCAAAGTAAACAAATATCTTCATTTATATAAAGACCATAAAGCCTGTTTTGATATATTTGTTGGACCAATAACTACTCGGCTATTTTTGATATAATTTTATATTTTATACACTGCCCACCCAAAAAAAAGTCACACACTCTAATATTTCGTTGGACCGCCTTTAGCTTTGATAGCTTTGATGGACGGCTGCTCAAAGTTTTCTCCAGCACATCCCAAAGATGCTCAATGGGGTTAAGGTGTGAAAATGATGTCTCATGCTCCCTGAAGCACTCTTTCACAATTTCGGCCCGATGAACCCTGGCATTGTCATCTTGGAATACGCCCGTGCCATCAGGGAAGAAAAATCCATTGATGGGATAACCTGGTCATTCAGGCAGTCAGCTGACCTCATTCTTTGGTCACAGAACGTCGCTGAACCTAGACCTGACCAACTGCAGCAAACCCAGATCATAGCACTGCCCAGGTGGTGACTTATGAAAAGTTATATTGTTTTATGGGCCATATACAATATATAAGGAAGCTATGAGAAGGCAGGCCAAACAACTGCTTATTCCCTGAAAATCTTCACAGCATTTTGTGAAACATCTTTCCTCTGCCAAAAGCTTCTGACTAAACTAAATCAAACAAATGAGGTTTTTCTGGCACTGCCTATCTGAATTCAACATCTTGTTGTGAGAATGGAATGGAATTTTATTACTTGTACACAGTCAGTCTGTTGATGAATTTTCCTCTTTGCCTCCATTATTATGCCATGTGTATGATATTTAGATATGCAATTACCTTCGCATTTGTTTACAAAAAGGAGAGACTCAATTTAATTAAGAAAAGATCACCTTATTTGTATTTGCAAGTATATGAAACAATCTTGTTTTCTGAAATCTGTTGTTTTAGGTTACAGTTTGGGCCCCAATAGCGGATCAGCTAATATTAAAGGAAACGGTAAGCAGAATAGTTCCACACTCTGATTTTGTTTGTATCATTTCTTCATCTCATGTCCTTTTAGTATTTACAGTATACTTTAATCATATACGATTAACAAGTTAGGACGTGACAATTCACATTTACACAAAATTATATTTATTTCAATTCATGTTTTATTTTAAATAATAACAAAACCTGATTTACTGTAATACAATATTCTTTCTGTTTTCTCAAATGTTTTAGGATATGGCTATAGCTCCTGGAAATAATGGTGTTTGCAACAGTTTATTAACACTAATTTTTTTTTTAACTGCAGTGGCATTATAACCCCACTTATTCGTATTCCATATTCATTAAATATGATTTTTTTGTTCATTTTTTCTTGACTTCTGCAGGTCTAAGTGCCTCTCTTGCAGCAGCCAGTGGAAATGGAGCTGCATTCAAAGGTAAAGTTCATTCTGTATGATGGTTGGAAAGTATTGTGGAGACTTTGGATCTGTATTTGCTATAGCAAATAGACAAGCAGCCAAACCCAATGGTATTTCATTTATGAAATGTTAATAAAAGGAATTTGTGGTCAGAGTATCTCTTCTAGTGCACAATGATTTTGTCTGTATCGTTTATTTTCTTTCTAATTGAATAAAATATTTATGGTTTATAAAATCCCAGGTATACGATGTAAAAAATCTATACTGAAATATTGTTTGGGCAGGCATTTACGCAAAAATACATTTATTTTATATACTTTGTTATAAATGTAGTTTTTAATTTTAACATTACTTGTGTTCGTTTTAAAAACTGAATTGTAAATTGTGAGTATATTAACTAATATTAACCAGCCATTCTTTTCTAACCGTAGAGGCATTATTCAGCGTTTACATGTTTATTAAATATGATTGCTTGTTCCTTGCTCTTGACTCCTGTGCAGGTCAAAGTGTCTCTCTTCCAGCAGCCAATGGAAATGGAGCTATGTTGAAAGGTAAAGACTATTATGTTTAACGCTTAGAGAGTAGGGGTGAGTGGGGCACAGCCTAACTCAAGGTTAACTACAACACAGACTTCTTACATAGTTACACATGGAAAAAAGCTAAACCTCACATCTCCTCTGATGTCTTGAAGAATTGTTTGTCTTTATATCAGGGAGCTGTTAAGACAGCCAAAGCGTCCTAGTTTGCAAATCTGAAACATCACCATACCCAAGATTTTTTTTCTTTTTTTCTTTTTTTTCAATTCAACGTTAAATACTCCTGTTAATCCCTTTCACAATCCTACCTTTGCACTTTGTGAAGATTTCTTGAAATACTTGACACATCCTCAAATCTGAGGGCCCAGAAATACAGTAGTTAACAGATTATGAAATGTTGATAGTCAGAAATCCTTTAGGCTCTTTTATGGGAAGTCATCGCAAAACTTAATCCTTCTTTATGTCCTTATGACATTATACACCCTCATTATTTGAGGCAACTCTGTCGTTTTAGTAACTATGGACCTGTCCCCAGCCTGTAAATCACAAGATTCTATTATATGAAGTTTCACCTCCTCTTTAGGCAATCTAACCTGCGGTGTACCTCAAGGTTCTGTTTTAGCACCTGCTTTCTTTTCTCTCTACTTACTTTCCCTGGGTTTCTATCATCGCTCGCTTTCAAATATCTTTTTTTTTTCTCCGAGCCCTCTCTAAAGTTAGCAATCTATGCTTTTATTACATTTTGGTTAGATTATTGCAACACCCTCTACTATGGCATATCTAAGACCCAAATCTCCTGCCCACATGTAGTTCAAAATGCAGCACTTAGATTTCTGACAGGACATAAAAAATTATCCTGCTTTTGAGATCCCTACACTGGCTGCCAAATCATTATAGAATCGAATTTTAAATCTTGCTTCTTGTCTACAAAGCCAAACTAAACGAAATGTATAACTTATAGTTATGATGTTGTAGAATTTGGTAGTCCACCTGCTTTAGCTCTTGGACATAATGGTGAGTCCAGTGGCTAATATTAACTTTGTACATTCATTAAATATGATTGGTTGTTTGTTTTTATGAAATCTTTGGCAGGTTACAGTGCCTCTCTTCCAACAGCCAATGGAAATGGAGCTACAGTCAAAGGTACACATTATTTTGTTTTCATATTTAATGAAAGCAAATGGTGACGCAAAGTATTTCCACTATAGTGCTGATTTTCTCTATATAATTTATCTTTCATATTGAATAAAATACAGTATGGTTTTACAAATCCCAGGTATAACAAATCTACACTGAAAATTGCTTTAATGAGAGGCGGTGACAAAAATGTACAATAACACACACGCACGCACGCACGCACGCACGCACACACACACACACACACACACGCGCACACACACACACACACACACACACACACACACACACACACACACACACACACAGTAATCAGTAATAACAAGTAATTAATAACAATGTTTCCAGCCAATTATTTGTATTCTGTATAGCCAATATTCTGCTTTGCATATTTATTAAATCGGATTGTTTATTTGTTTTTTTCTACTCAGGTCAAAGTTTCTTTCCTGTAGCAGCCAATGGAAATGGAGCATTCAAAGGTAAATATAATTCTGTTTGTTGGTCAGAGAGTATGTTTGCTGGTTGTATTTAATATTTATCTCATAAAAGGTTATGGATCTTCAGCTGCAGCCACACAAAATGGATATGGAGCAAAACCCAATGGTGATCAAACATAATCTGCAGTACAGTAAATCACAGTATTGTATGTGTGTACTTACAGTTGTTTTTGCTTTAACACACTGGCATTCTCTGTATTGTTGCAGTCCCTGTTAACCAGAATGTATATGGAGGAAAAGCTAGGAGTAAGTACAAACAATTTTATTACAGTATTTTATCTGTCTACTGAACATGTTTATTTTCATGCATCAACAGACTATGACGCTGTGTCTGCTATAGCAAACTGGTCTGTTCAGTTGTTGTATTCTATCATAATTTACCTGTCTGTTTACATTCAGGTGCTTTTGTGAACACACAAAGTCAACCTGGATATGGAGGACGTCCCTCATATGGTACCACCTACCTGTTGTTCACACTCTGAATCATAAAACCGCATTACTCCCACATTTAATGTTACATTGATTTCAATCAACGAGAAAGTACATTATCTACTGTATCCACATTTACATATAAAGCATTATCAATTTAGATTTAGAAGTATAGTAAAAAAACTCACAGGACTTTATCACAGGACAAAACAATGCCAAAACGGAAGTGGTGAAATCTACACCTCTATCCACAACAAGTCAGCAATAATACAAACAGAATAGTGCATCACCAGACTGAAAGCATGTGCTACTTAAGACAGAGAATGAGTGTCCTGGTCCCAACATAGGAACAGAAGCAATAACCCATAACGTTATGACCCAAATACCCTTACAAAGTCATAGCCACAAGATAATCTATTCTACATTTCCACTGTCATTGCCCAGGAAAAAATAAGGTTTGTTGAACACACATTAACCATCTGTGACAACATTCACAAATGGAAAGGCACTCTGTGGTATAAATTGTCATATTGATGTCAGTTGTCGTGGCTATTTCCCGAATTTTCAGTGGGAGTTGCACCACTGCCTGTATAAGGTATATTTATATGGTATATTTTATCTGTACATTTTAATATATGTGACCCTGGATCACAAAACCAGTCTTAAGTAGCACGGGAACATTTTTAGTAAAAGCCAAAATGACATTGTATGGCTCAAAATTATCGATTTTTCTTTTATGCCAAAAAAAATCATTAGGGTATTAAATTAAGATCACGTTCCATGAAGATATTTTGTAAATTTCCTACCCTAAATATATAAAAAAATATTTTTGTGAGTGGATGGCCTGCTTCAGTGCCTCTGATTAACAACTTCAAATGCAATTTTCTCAATATTATTATCATTTTTTTGCACTCTTAAATTACAGAGTTTTAAACTGTTGTGTCTATACAGATGTATACATGTGCGGGGTACTGCATTGCTTTTAGGTTGTTTGCCTCAGTTCAAGTCACATTTAATTCATGGCATTTGTAAAGATATAAATGGTTTCATAAATATTTCGGATTTCAAAGATATTTTAGAGCCCCTAACCTTGCCCTCACCCTAAACCTAACATACAAAACACAACACATGAGTGAAAGTACAGTATAAAGGTATTACAAAACAACTCGCGTTGCAAACCTTGTGAACTGAAGCCATAAACAACTTTATATGAAGAACTCCGTGAATGCAATGACCACATGCAGTCACGTCTCGTTCAAATGTAAATCATGACGCGATCAGTCACGAGAGATAATGACACTTCACATTCAAAGCTGACGTAATGACGCAATCAGTCAAGACACACACTAGAGCCAATGATGTAGCGCTTCTGGCAGCAATTTTGAATGTGATCACCAGAGATTTACGGCCAGTGGTGATCGCTTTTGCATCTGATATTCATACAAATCTATCATTTGACCTCGGTATGTGTGGAATATTTGTAGTTTCTGAAAAGGTTTTGCATCCTGTGTTTTATATTATATGTGTTACATTACAATATCAAAATGACTAAACAGTGTAATGCAAAAACAATTATTCTGGCTGTTTAAATTGAAAATAATACCCCGATGCATGTCATTGTAAAATGATAATTTCTTAATAACAGTAAAATAACGCATGCCCATCTCGTCTGCATACTGACGGCAAAGGTTTGTCATTTAAAGCAGAGTACCACGCACGTCGAAAACTGATGCTAAAGGGTGCCCTGTGCTTTAAGTAAGAAATAATTCACAGCTAGCCGTGCGTTAAAGGGTTTTAATGCACGACGTGGAGGCCACGAACCACCCGACGCAAAGCGGAAGGTGTTTGCCTCTGCGAAGTGCATTAAAATCCTTTAACGCATGGCTAGCTTTGGATTATCCCGCTTATACCATGGTCATTTACAAAGTTAAATCTTTTATTGATGTTTACAGTGAAATTTTAAATCAAACGGGTGAAAATTACAGTGATTTTGTCAGTTAAATTTCAAATGTAATCAAACTTACTGGAGCTACCTGTGCGTTAAAGGGTTTTAATGCACACCTTCCAGCCAATCAGAATCGAGTATTCAAAAAGACCATGGTATAAGCTTCAATATGTGATGAGTTGGGAGTGAGAATGTGTTGGTAAAACAGCTTATTTACTATGCACACCAATGAGTGGATCTCAGTTCAATTCTTTATGCACAATTTATTGTTATTGAACTTTACCACTTGCTATGCAACGCGGGTGTTGTATCTGTTTCTTGACAATCTGTGCAACCCCTTTAAACCACATGGTAAAATGTTGTTAGGAGTTATTTAGTTAATATAAAGATTTGTGTTCTTTAATTAGGTTCTTCTCTAGGAAATATGGGCTATCCCAATAATGGGGGCAATGGACCTAAACCAGGTAAACGTTTTAATTGTGTGTGATAAAGGACTTAATCGTTCTGCATTAATGGTTTGATTTAATGATATATTTGGATACCATCTGAATCTCATGTGTGTTGGGTCTGATCCGCAGGGTATGGTGCAAAGGCTGGACCCTACAATGGACAAGCAGCCAAGCCCCAGGGTAAATTACATTTAATCATTACTATTGTGAAATGAAACGTTCTGGTTCTTATTGGATGACACATGTTCATAGCTACTGTAAAAGAGCTGATGTATGCACACCATTTGAGTGTATCTCAGTTCAATTCTTTATGCAACAGTTGAGTTATTGAACTTTACCATTTGCTAGGCAATGCAGGTGTTGTATCTGTTTCCTGTCAATCCGTGTAACCCCTTTAAACCACATGGTAAAATGTTGTTAGGAGTTATTTAGTTAATATAAAGATTTGTGTTCTTTAATTAGGTTCTTCTCTAGGAAATATGGGCTATCCCAATAATGGGGGCAATGGACCTAAACCAGGTAAACGTTTTAATTGTGTGTGATAAAGGACTTAATCGTTCTGCATTAATGGTTTGATTTAATGATATATTTGGATACCATCTGAATCTCATGTGTGTTGGGTCTGATCCGCAGGGTATGGTGCAAAAGCTGGACCCTACAATGGACAAGCAGCCAAGCCCCAGGGTAAATTACATGTAGTCATTAATGTTGTGAAATGAAACGTTCTTATTGGATGAACCTGATTGGATGACACATTTTAAAAGCAATTGAAAAAAGCTAATGCTTGCACAGTTTTTAGAAGTTATTTAGGTAATAAGACATATTTTTTTTCTCTACTTAGGTTCTTTTCTAGGAAATCTGGGCTATCCAAATAGTGGAATCAATGGACCTAAACCAGGTGAACTTTTTATTTGTGTGTGACAAATATTTAATGGTTCTGCCTTGATTTAATCAGATTTATGGATCCCATCTTAATCTCATGTGTGTTGGTTCTGATCCACAGGGTATGGTGCAAAGGCCGGACCTTACAATGGACAAGCAGCCAAGCCTCAGGGTAAATGACATTTAATCATTATAAAATGAATACCTATGAGTGGATATAACACAAAAATTCTTTATTAATGCACCAACTGAGTTATTGCCCTTTATTACTTGCCAAGCACTGAAATTGTTGTACTGTTTGTGTCACTTCCTGTCCTCTCTCCCACTGTGCTATGTAAATAAAGGCAACAAATGCTAAAAATAAATCAGTGGTCAGAATGATGTCCACAAAATCATTTAGGTGACCATTCTAAATGCTAGAGCTCATTCTGTAGGCAGGGCTCCCAACCAGTTCAAGGATCAAAAACCAGAAACACATTGTAAAAATCAACTTAAAGTTCAGTTCAAGCGCTGCCTTAAATTGGTAAGTTATATGAAATTGACTTTACAAGTCACATGTACTTATAAAATAAAGTTAGTTAAACTTGATTTTTTTAAGTTACAAAATTCAACTAGATTTTTTTAATCAGTTGAATATAATTTAAATTCAAATGAAAATTTGATTTAGCTTAAAAATTTAAGGCAGCTTTTGAAAAGTTTTTAAGTTGAAATGAAAAGAAATTTAGTCCCAGTATCTCGCTTTTTTTGTGGAGGCAGACAGCTGAGACCTGAGTGAGAATTCCTTCCTGGGATATTTCGATAGCCCTAAAAGTTGAAAATTTTTAAACAATGATAAACTTTGTTGTAAAAGAATGTTCTTTACATTACGCTCTGTTATGTCAATTTCATCCCCTGTGATCTTCAGGTTATAGTGTCCCTGGTGGTCTGTCCAAAGGACCTTATAGCAAAGGTATTAATTCAGGTAAAATATGATTTTATATAGTTTATTCCGTTTTCTTTCATGTACAAGAAACATAATATTCTGTTTTGCAATCTGCAATGTAAAACATGCGCACTAAAAAATGCTGGGTTATTTTCAAGCCACCGTTATGTCAAAAAGGGACAAACCCAACTGTTGGGTTAAATTAATCCAGAAAATGTTTTTATTTGATCCAACAATGGGTAAAAACCAGTGACGTGCAGTGGGGTTCATGGCTGGTGAGGCATTTACTCCTTCAGAGTCAGATTTACAAATATATGAGCCCAAAATAGTAGCTTATTCACTATTCAATTGCCAGCATGCACATTGAATACTCTTTATGTTTTATATCTCATCAGCATACTTTACACACACACACACACACACACACACACACACACACGCACACACACACACACACGGGTAAGGAAATTATTTGGCTAAGAAAGAACGTTAAATTTATAGCGGCGAGAGAGCGCATTTCCACTGCACCCTCCATGTGTTCTAAATGTGTTGCACATTGCAATTTCACAATTACACCGTGTCTACACCAGACACGGCGCGATGTGACGCGACACATGGCTTGTTCTAATGGGATTGTCACGCCACGTCCGGTGTGGACACATTTTAAAATTATTATGGGTTCTAATTCATTCTATTGTCGAGTCGCATCGTGCCGCACCGCATCCGGTGTAGAAATGGTGTAAATTTCATAATCATACATTACAATACAAATGAAAGAGTGGTGTACAAAAACAAATATTTTAAATATTTAGTTGTTTAAAAGCATTTCGTTTTGATGGTTTAATCATTTTAATACAGACAGTATGTCCAACAAAAGAATGACAGGAAAAACTAAAGAATTTTCTATTTAAGGTCAAAATTTAGTTTTTAAATATTTAAAAAAAAATTGGGTCAGGTCCTTTTTTGTCTACAATTGAAAACCGTTTATGGTCTTAACTTTATTTATAAATGAAGTCCATCCACCTATCCTTCTTCACGAAAATCTCCGTCACTTTGTTGTAAAAGTCATCCTCATGGCTTTGGCTCATATCTGCCCCCTTCAGTTGCGGCACGGTAACTGTCTGCCTCACCTTGTGCCTTTTCACTGCGGTTTTATGTCCGATTAGCCATACTAATTATGTCACACACATTTATGAAAGATATTAGCCAGACTGTTGAAAGTGAGGGTGTATAATAAATGTGCCTGCAAACATTATATTGGCGACATACAGAGAGACAGCAACAGGCACGCGCCAATTGGACGCATCAACCCAGTGTGTGAGTGATAGTGCAGTCCGACGTGAGGCTCGCCTCGTCGCTGCCGCACATCGCATTTCACCCGTTTATCTGATTTTGACTATAAAAATGATCGAATTATTTGAATCATACAGAAAACAAAAGTTATAGCACAGAACAGGTTTCATTTATTCAATTTTATTGTATGTTATCATTATTAGTTTTTTTTCATGATGACAGGTGAGGCTCTGCCTGCTCTGCCTCCCCTGACCGCACGTCACTGGTTAAAACAAGCCTGCATTTTGGGTTGAAACAACCCAGCATAGGTTACAACCCAACAGCTGGGTTTGTCCCTTTTTGACCCAACGCTGGCTTCAGACTAACCCAGCATTTTTTGTTTTTCAACATGTTTTGCATGTTTGCATTTTTCTTTTCAATGTGATGTATATTTCCATTTTTTTTTGCCGATCAGTTTAATGAAAAAAAAGTTATTAAAGCTGCTTTGGTGTCTAGGGTATACCCCTGCAAAAAATGGAAAAGGTGGTGTTTCCAGTGGAAAGGGACCTAAAGGAGAAACTTTGAGCCTCAATGAACAAGGCGGTCTCCCTGTATCAGCTAACACAAAAGGCCTTTTACCACAAACTGAACATGAGACAAGCACAATATTTCCATCAGACTTTCCATCAATTATGCAACAAACAAAAGGGCCAAGACCATTACTTCCGCAGGGCAAAGCCCCAAAACCTTTAGCACCTCAGCCTGTTGTACCACAAGGACTGCCTTCAAACACATTGGTGCAGGGTGCATCCTCTTATAAACCAGGTAAAGCTTACAAACCAGTTGCAGAAGCCTTTTCTCCATCAGAGTCATCCCGCATTCCTCAAGGAAAAGCTCCCAAACCATTTCATCAGGTTCCACAGACAGTTGCACTAGCACCAGAACAAGGCACTTTACAAGAACAAAACACACGACTATTGATATCACAGCAAATTGTTCCACAAAGAGATATTTCTTCAACCACCTCTCTGGTACAAGGTCCACAGTCAAAAGCTTCAAGACCAGAAACGCAACTTTCAGTGGCTTTTCAACCCAACCAGGCCATGACTCAACCGTGGTATCCTTCAACAACAAATTCTGGTACATAGCTATGGTTTTACACGTGTATAAGTATATAGTATATATAGTTTATACTAAGTATATATAATCCATGACTAAATGTCCTGATTTGAAGGGGTCTTTATTATGTTTATGATGTGTTAAACAATACAGTTGGTGTTCATGTTTTGTTTTTCAAAAATGCTTTATATATTACATATTTCACCTGTGTTTAACACCGTCATGTCGATTCTCAGAAAACAGGTTGTTCAGTTCATGGTTCTATGAAGTCGATACTTCCGAAACGTTCTGATTGGTTAATCTGAGCCAGTCTTTTGTGATTGGTCTACCGCTTAGCTTGTGTTGAGATGCCCCGCCCATTACCCTTTCCGTGTTCCGGGGGCAGGGTTTATGTAAAATGTGTCCGTCATGATGTAACTACTGCAGGAAGTAGCTGGTTGTAGTCCCAATGAGCCATTCATTGTAGTCTTTGAAAAAAGTTATTTCTGTTAAATAAAATACCTTCCTTTTCTGTGAACATTGAGTGTCTTGACTTGGCAGATGTTGTTTATCCTCAAACGGCTATACTAGTCACCAACTAAATCTAACTAAAAATTATGTTTGCATCATTTACTCAATCATGCACCCCCATGTGTATATGTACGTGTGAAAAAAATCTGATTTCAAACTTGTTTATGTGTGTGTGTGTGTGTGTTCTACAGAACTCCTTGGACTGGGATAAATTGATGGACAGCATCAGGCAGCTAAACCTGCAAAGCCTGGTAATTTATAACTGTAAATCCAGCTTTATAAATCATCTTAAATAATCACATTTAATTCAATAACTGAAATTTAGTCACCAATAATGAAGTTTTGTGTTTTTTTTCCAATGTTTGCTGAGTTGTTTATTCGGATGATTACAAAATGTTTTAATGGACCTATTGAAAAATGTTTAGATTGTGGACCCGAGGGCAGACCTAATGGACAATGGATGAAACTACCAAGTCCTGGTAAATTATTTCTTTTTTGTTGTTTTTGCTAAAAACAGTCTAAAACTTTTGTATAATTTGTCTGCAGGGTTGATGTACCCCAAACAAAATGGGGCAAAGCCATCCCAACCAAGTTTAAATTACTTTTGACAACTCTCAGTTTAACCAACACTGACACTGATAAAACTAGAATAATGTTGTTGTGTAAAATTTGAATACTTTAGGGGAAAAAGGCTTCCTTTGTGGGGAACATATTAGGATAATGGTAGTATTATACATTAAGGCAGATATGGCAGTTTATATTACATTTTTCTATTTGTTCTGTAGCCTTTGGAGCAGGAGTGAGTGGCTATTCCGTCCCTGGCGTGAACAATGGATACAAAGGTGAATGTCTGAAAAAACGTTTCTCTTTTTCCTCACATAATATAAACTTTGTACATTTGCATTTATTTAATATCTACTGTTGCTTTTTTCTGTCTGTCTAGTATTTGGTGGTGGCCATGGATCTTTCCCAGGTGCAGAATTTGGCAATGGATATGGTGAGGCAGTGTTATTGAGAGCCCTAATACTGATAATAATTGATAATGTGTATGTAATAGTTATATATTACGTATATATATACTACGGGAGTAACAGTACACAAATTTTACGGTTCGGTCGTACCTCAGTTTTTAAGTCACACTTCGGTAAAATTTCGGTACAGTTAGAAACACAGAAGTTCTCCAATAAATAAGATATAGGAATAAAATAAGAATAAACCAGTTACAATAGTACACTTAATACTTTAGTGTACTAGTTTGCTAGTTTCTACAGTAGCCTTAAACGGACAAACTGCTCTAACTGCGCCTTTGGTAAATATGTTATCTCCTTCGGCAAAGAATCGGAAACGCGACTTAACTTAGTACTGCATGTGCAGTCACCAAATGCTTCGAAGGGGAGGGGTGGAGTGGCGCTTTCACTACTACATTTACTACAGTTTACATAAGTAAATAATATAGTATACTGACGTTTTTTCATGTGGGTGTGTCATAATTTGTTAATGTTACCCGGGCTTGACCAAATTCAGTAAAATTAAAAAAACTTTTTTTTTAAACTTCATGGAGTCAAGGGTTTCCATAACTGAGATGACCATAAGACACAGAAACTTTGTGTTCAAAGAAACGATCCCCCAAATGTTTAAAATGTGGTTACAACTTAGCAGTCAGTCATCTGAAATTCATTATAGTATGTAAATATTTTTCTGTCTGTGGCTCTGACAGCTGGTCTTCAAGGCGGGCTACCAAAAGGATTGGGATCCGAAGGAAAATCTCAAACTAAATATGGTAAATGTGTTTTACATGTGCATGATACTGATGTCAGTTGTCATTATCCCATTTTCAACCTGTCCCTTCTGTGGCTTAACAGGCATAGGGGGACGAGCATTTGCTAACTCCCCCCATGGATACCAAAGTAACCTCTTTGAAAAATATGGTATGGCTTGTCTTGCTCAATTAAATTATAAAAATAGTTTATAGCATGGGTGTGTGTGTTTTGTTAGGAGGTTAGGAGGTAAAGTTAACTCTGGATGCACAAGTGTATGTGACATTTCAGTGTTTTTCTCTTAGGTAATGATGGTCATCAATATGGAACCAAACCCTACAATGTTAAAGCAGGTATGAAATATGGTGTATTTTTAATGAAGTCATATAAACATGTACGGTATAAATGTAGACACACATACATGCATACACACATTGTTTTGTAGCCAGTCGTCAGCATACTGCAACTCAAGGATCCGTATTGTTGGGACCTCGATGTCAGTTTGTAATTCTTAATAATTTAAGTGGTTTCCATCTAACCTGAAGCCAACAGTGATCCCACTGCTGCTTTTAAGTTGAACAGGCAGAAGCTTTGTGACACATAGGAGGGAGATGTTAAAAAGTACAGGCACCAGCATGCATCCCTGTCTTACCCCAGTGCGTACGTTAAAAGCAGAGCCGATCCTTCCTATACGCAGACTACGCAGGTTGAGTAGGGCCCCTGCACCACCAGGGGACCCCCTTGAGTACTGAATCAAAAACACTTTTGTAAACAAGACACTAGTTTTATAACTTGCGCATTTAGCTTTAGAGGAATCGTTTGGAAATTTCCTTTTTAATACTTATCCCAGGGATTGCATATACTATGATTATAAAAACAAATGTATAGTATAATGCAATGTAAGTCGCGTTGGATAAAAGCGTCTGCCAAATACATAAAAGTAAATGTAAAATGTAGTAGTAAAAACATAGCGTTTGCGTGTTACAGTTTTTTTAACAGTTAGATGGTTCCAGAGCCACGCGTTAGGTCAATCATAATTTGTATTTAATTTCATATTTATAAAATTATAGTATAAAATTAACCCCCAGTTTAATGTTTAATGTTTTTCTTCATTCGTTACAGTGTGTTAATTGAGTTCATATTTTTATTTCTTATAGTTTACAGTTGTTTAGGCCTAATTAGGCCTAATTTTAATTATTTGTACAAGGGCCCCTCACAAGTTTGCTTAGGGCCCCCAAGACGTCTAGGATCTGGTTAAAAAGGTTTTTGTTAAAAACTGGTTAAAAGCTACAACTCTTGACCACCAATCACATGAGCCATCATCCCTTCATGGAACTGTGACAAGATGTTACCAAATTTTGTAAGGATGGTCCAAAGCAGCTCCTGATTAACAGTGTCGAATGCCTTGAAAAGATCAACAAAGCCTATGGATAGGTCCTGATGCTGTTCACAAAATTTCTTTGAAGCTATCTCACTATGAAAATCATGTCCACAGTACTCCGATTTACAATACTCTGGCTTTTGCCAGGACCTAACAGGCAACAGATTTTTCAGATTCTGAGTTACCGAAAGCCATTGTTTGATGTTGTTGCTGCGAAAAGAGGTTTGATCAGCTTTAACTCTAAGGGTTCCCTTTTTCCTGCAGCACTGTGAATGTAGTGTATTGTAAGAATTGTGCGTGGGTTATCAGCTTAAGTACATTGTGTTTGTCCAATTTGGTGACTTACTGTAGATAAGGATCAGATCACATTTTATTGCAAATTACTACAGAAAACCAGTTAAGTCCAAGGGGTTCACATACTTTCTCTTGTCACTGTATAATACATAATAATATGATCATCTGTATCTGCAGGATTTGGAGGGTTACCTTACAATAAACAGCCGCTTGGCTACGGTGGTGAAAAATCCTCTGGCAAAAATGGTAAGTTTTGTTAAGATTTTAACTACCTTTTTATCAAACAAGTGTTATAACAGTTATATTGAACTGTTACAGCGATTAAGGCTATACATAATTATATATATATATATTAATTCTCTCAGGATTCGAGGGTTTTCCATATGGTGGTCAGCCCCTTGGCCATGGGACTGACGCAAATTTGGGTATTAGTATTATAATTACTTATTAGTATGTCCCTCCTTTCTCTCTGGGACCCAGAAGCATTTTATAATTGAAAATCTCAATCAGCTTTATATGTTTTTTTCTTTTGTCTTAAACCAATTCATCTGAAGTTTAAACTTCTCTTACATACTGCTTTTTGGGCATTAATCGGCACCAATAATAATTGTTTTATCAAGATATTTTAAAATGAAAATGTCTAAAGAATAAGGTACTTGGTTTTAAAACCTTAATTGTTCCACAAGGCTTCAAGTATTCAGTTCAAATAAAATACCTTTTAGTGTTTTTTATAGGTAATCCTGCTGTGTCATATGAGCTCCTTGGCCCAGTGACGGATGGCCAGTCTGTTGACGGTAAAGACATTTCCATACATAACATTATGTATGGAATTAATTAATTAACATTAATTAATTGTAACATCATTGTTTATTGTATATTATTATATAATATATAGCATTACATTTCTGTCATTGAGCCTTTTTTATATATAAAAACAGAAAACAGAAATCTGGAGGCTTTTCCCCATGGCCCTGTAATTGATGGACAAAATTCCATTGACCATTTTGGTAAGTCATGTTTCTCCATTACTACAGTATTTTAAGACATTTATTTACAGGTACCATTACGTTTGTCATTTAATGTATCGTTTTTCACTTTTATCCAGCGTGACAAAGTGCATTTAGAGTATTTTGTCCATTATAGAATGTGTTTTTCAGATTCGCTTATTAGGACTAGTTGTTATAATCCCACTATATCAGCACAGATGAATTGCTTAATAGGACATTTCCCACGCCTTTTGCAGGGGGAAGCAGATTTTAATACGTGACTCTTTTAACACTGAACTCTTGGTTGTTCTGTTTGTCTATGGTTAATTTAGGAGAAGGAGAGGTCCCACCCCAGCCTGATGATCCTGTGATACTGGCAGCGGGAGATCCACCTACAAAATTCACTGACAAATATGGTACACACATTTTTTTTGACAATGCTTAACCAAATGTGTTTGTGTGTGTTTTTGCATGTTAAAATTATTCTACATGTGCATACTGACATTCTTCATATTTTACTCTCTTCGTTGCAGGAAAGGATGATTTTGAAAGAATACAACCGGAGGGTAAATAAAAAGTTAACACTATAAAAGACTTGTGTACAGTAATATATTTAAAATGGAAAACCACAGGGCAATGTGAAATGTGTTGTTCATATTTATTTTAAAATGCTTAAGCTTTAGATATTCATTTGGCTGCTTATCATTATTTCTGCAGTCGCATTTCTGATTTGATATCCACATTAACATTTTGTTTATAAACCTCTAACTTTGTTTTTTGTTTTACTTTCTTGAAATGTTTTTTTTTTCTTTATTCCTTGCCTTGTTTTCATCGTGTTCTCTGTTGCGATTTGTTTTGTCTCTCCTGCAGTTGTCTCATTCCCTGCTGCTCCCACTGAGACTCCCGTCCGTCACATTCCCGCTGTCACCTCATTTGACTCACCCGAGGGTTCCCCCCTTGCACTTGTCACAGGACATGTGGACTCAGTGGTGCCTGACATTGTGTCTGAGGTGTCTGCTTCACCTGTGCCCCCTCAGTCTGAATTTCCCACTTTATTGCTGCAGCCAGCACCACCACAGCAGATCCACATCCAACAGCACCTCAAGTTCCACTTCCACCCGCATGGCAACTCTGAGACAGGTAATACACCTAGAGAGCTTTAGTGTCTAGAGATTTACTTTGACATCTAAAAAATGATGTACTTGCATGAGAACACACATGGACTGTTTCGTGTCGGCCACCATGTCGAAATATGTGACCAAATGAATCATTTTCAGTTTGCCAAGTAATTCTACAGTAAACTGTCAAATTAAATTCCTTCTTGTAACATTTTTTTTTAGGAGGAAAGGAAGGCAAACATAATTTGAAAGGAATCTTTGGAAATAAATACCAAGGTATGTGTGAAACATGAACTGTTAAGATATCATATTCATGGTATTCTGAGTAATATACTTATTCATATTTCTCCCCTCAGGATAATTTGAAAATAAAGCTTCAGACCAGTTCTTTAGACTGCAATGAAAACGCAGACAGCAACAGGTCTGAGAGGAGGGATGTTCCTGGGTAAAAGGTTCTGGGACAAATTGATCCAGTTCATTTCGATCAAAATGTGGCTTTACTGAGTAAAGTTGAATCTTCACTTTGTTTCTGTGAACTGTTGTATATTTTTCTCTTTTTAATTACTTTTTTCTGTAATTAACCTGTTTTCTATTGTTTATGTATTTTCAGTCAATTAAGAGTTCCTATTTAAAATGTATTCAATAAATGGTTGCATGCACAAATTATGACATTTTACATTTATATTGACTACAACTGCAGATTACATATTTCTCTTTGTCAATCTTTGCTCAGGATTTCTGAATACAAAAATGTTTCACTTTTTTGCTATAACCGGAACTATTTATTTATGTATATCTCTTTTTGTGCTATGACTTTTACAGTTTTAAATACGTAAAATAAACCTTAAACCCAGTCTTTGTGTTCACAGCATTCCAACTGTATTGAATTGTAAGACAGTATTATCTTGACCACATGTTTAAATACAACACAAACATTTTCACAACATGGTAGGTTTAAATGAACACCAAATATAAAAAAACAAACAAATATGTGTATATATATATATATATATATAAAACTGTTTGCAGTTTGCCAGTAACTTACTGTAGATTTACTGTAATTACTTTCCTATTAGAACAGTTTTTAATTTGAGTTAAGATTTACTTAAAAATAATTAAAGCACTTTGACATTCAAGATTCAAAATGAGCAAGAAGAGAAAAAATGTCATTCTTCCTAAGCGTTTATGAAAGGTAAAAAAATATTTAAAATTTCTTAAATTACGATATATTACATAACAAGAAAAGGGACTTAGTCTTGTTTCATGAAAGAAAATATAAGAACTAGGTAAGTTTATGTTTAAAACAAGATTGTAAATTAAATCTACAGTAAGTTACTGGCAAACCTGCTGCAAAACTACAGCAAAGTTTTACAGTATATACTGTATATAGTCTATTTAATATTGTATTTGGTATTTACAATGTAGTTTGGTCTATCAATTAATTTTGTAAGAACACCTGTGCGCGCATTGGATTTGCAACAAATGTATAAATAGGTTGCCTTGGTATGGTTACAAAAATAGCACAGAAAAGTGCAACTGGTTCTTGCAGCATAGTGGCATTTTTGCCTGCACTACCATGATTTCTTCAGATATTTTGTCTAATGCAATGAAACTGATACATTAAGGGGTCTAAAATACCTTTTGGGGGGCATTGTAATCACCACATCTTAACATGACGGTGAACAATCATGTGTCCAAGTCTTTTAATATATCAGTGGTTGGACTTAAAGAACTCTAATCTCCCATGAGCTGACTCCTGCTCAGCCCAACTGCTGGCTGCTGATTGGCTATAACACTAATTACCAGTCACTCGGCCCACAGCCTTTCTGCAAGCCACAAGTACTGCTATTCTACCTACCTGCTGGCACTTTTAAGATGATGGGTCTCTGGTGTCAGAGTTAGAACTTTTTAATGCTATGTAAAACATTGCTTTAAACGATGTCTTTGCAGCCGGATTAAGATTATAGAATAGGTCTTTCAAGGTCAAGTGGGCGGTCAAGGACAACTGATCGTTTTATTTCTTCCTCTCACTATGTCTTATTTTAATGGGCCAAAACTTCTGGATTTTAAGAATTCACCGCCACATCTTCAGTTCAACAAGTATGTCCTGACAGGATACCGGCCTTTATCCACTTACAGAGATTGTCTGCGAAGTTTGTTCTATCTGCACAATGAATTGGGAAACATCTATACACATGGTACGAAAACAACTAACTGCTTAATTTTCTATGTCTAGCAAATTTCAACATGCATAACCTCCAACTGAGACTTAAGCTAAGCAAAGAATCTGTGGTTTTAAATAATTCAGTGCATTTTTCTACCAATGGAACAATTCCTGAGATGAGGGGGGATACTGAATCTCCTAAATTTGTCATTTAGGACGACTTTCTCTGCTGATCATCCTGTAACACACTTCACAAGAGCACATAAATAGCATTAAACGGGATTACATCTAATCCTTTTAAGGGATCACTGTCGTGGAAATGATGGTGTAAAAATGGCTGTTATCAATGTTCCAACACCTCGAGTAAAAGTTATATGCTGTAGGACTTTATTTTAGAAGGTTAAGCTATATTTTTACATATTTGTCTTGGATTGTGAAAGAAAACAATTTAGTCTGTATTTTTAAAAAAATGTCTGAAATCCTTGTTAATCATTGTATTTGGCATTATTATATTGAATTATTGTAATTATTCTATAATTTGCATGTCTCTAATAACCTTGACCTTAAAGTGTCTGTGATATACAGTAAAGGCTTGTCTTATGTAATGAACATTAGTGCTAATAATGATTTTGGTGACACACGTCTCGATTAAACTTTTTTATTTCACCATACAAACCAATATCATAACATATCGTAATCCTTTCCTTTTTGTTTTCACAAGGTATTCCCTTCTTCTGTTTTTTGCTGTTTTTGCCTGTGAGTATTCCATGGGCTGATGTAGATGAATGGTGGATCGGTGTGGTGCATTATCTGGCTTGTCTTTCTCCGACTCTCTGCTCAGTCTTCTATCATCTCTTTATGAACCACGAGGGTGGAGCACCGATTTACGACACATTGCTGTGCTTTGACATGTTTGGCGTCTGTCTAGTCAACACTCTTGGTGAGCAACTCTCAGTTTAGATTGATGACTTTTATAGGGCAATTCCCGATATGATGTACTTGCAGTCATATGGAAACTTCTGCTAATAAAGGTGCACACACTTGCTGATGATCAGTTAATCAAAAGCATTTGATTAGTAGTGCCTGACCATTACTTACCCTCTTAACTCCTATGGAAGCAATAAGGGTGTCCTCACTTTTTCACTCATGGTTTTTCCATTTTGGCCTAAATTTTGTTACATAAATAATGATGCAGTGTAAGTCATGTGTCTGAAGTTGTGTTTACCTCATTTTAATGCCTGCCATGGACCAGATGAGTTTTTATTATGTCCTGATATGTGTATAAAATTCAATTGGGTGTCCTTGATATTTCACATGACTGTTATAAGTAAGGAATAATTGACGACGGGCTGTTGAATTCTTAGAAAATAATGCACACCCCGAGATTGTGATACACGTCGTTACACCTTATTTTCTAAGAATTCAACGGACTGGAGTCAATAGTAAAGCTACTATTTGAAAACTACTTCAAATGAGACTATTTTCATTTACTATATCAGTGAACTAATGTAGGGAAAAGTGAATGAGGGGTTAGGGGGCAATTTCGGACACAGCCTTAATGAATGACTCACTGAATCATTATCTCATCCGAGTCATTCAAAATAAAGATTAGTTTAGGAGAGAAACACCTCACAAAAGCCGATTTAAGTGTTCAAATGTACATTAATGCATATATGCAAGATGACTGACGGTACCGTTTAAATCGCAGATATTTTGAAGCTTGAGCATCGCGATGCTACCATAGCACCAGTACACCGTACAACCCTATTGCCGCATAATATTTTAGTCCTTAAAGGAACAGTTCACCCAAAAATGAAAATGCTGACTTTTACTCACCCTCAAGTTGTTCCAAATCTTTATAAATTTCTTTGTCCTGTTGAAGATATTTTGAAAAATGTAGGAAAGCAAACAGTTCTGGGACACTTTTGACTACCATTGTAATCTTTCCTACTATGGTAGTGTAATTTAGGACTACTTTACTACTTTCTCACAGGGGAAAAATCAAATCATAACAAAACATATTCCAGTGAGACTGTTGGCTTGCACCATAATTGTTGCAATTGTTGCTCAATTGAACCTTCGCAAAGCCCGCCCCCTTTTTCAATATCCCACATCAGCCAAAGCGCTCCCACTGCACTAAAGAATATTCGTTGTTAAAGAATCATTTCTGGAAAAAAATGACGTGTCTGCAATATGCATTTGAAGTATATATTCAGGATGTGAAAGTAACTCTGAATAAAGGTAACAAAATAAAGATCGAAGCTCGAGCCTAACGTACTGTGCGAAGGACTTTTTAAAACTGCATAATGCGCATCCGGTTAAACTCTATGGTTTGATTGTCAGACAAAATGGAGAATAGCAACAGGTGGCGCATTATATCGGCATTTACTTATTTGGTTTTAATATTGCCAAGTAAACATAACATGCTAATCTCACACACACACACACATATCGTGGCATCTTTCATATCTCTGTGAAGGAATTTTGTCGAATGCTTCTTTGCAGAATTTTAAAATTCAGCCACATTGGAGGGTTTTCGAGCATGAACGGCCTGTTTAAGGTCATGCCACAGGATCTCAATGGAGTATATGCACATAGGGCGATGACGTACTTCCGCTGGAATCTCAGCCAGCTAAGCCACTTCCGCTCCATAGCGCTGAGGTATTTTTTCACCAAGCAATAATGATGTTTTTTAGTAAGACAGCGTTCAAATTTCAGTGAACCGACTGCACTACGGCTGAGAATTGCAATGTGTCACTGTAATCAAGTAAGTGTACGTTTATTTAGCTTTTTCATATTTGTAAATGTAGCTTGAAACGGATAGCCTGAAGTGCTTCTCCTTTTTGGTTGTCGATGTATGCCGTAGTGTTTGGATAATTTGACTCACGTCGTTGACCGTAATCCTTACAGTATGTGCATCTTGAAGCGGCTGAGTGAAAAACGCCATTGCTCCTTATGGATGCTACGTATGCCGGATGTAACAAAGCTGGCTGAGATTTTAACGGAAATACGCATATGCTCCATGTGCATATACCCCATTGGATTTAAGTCCGGACTTTGACAAATTCAAACCCTTCATTTATTGACTTGCTGGCATGTTTCGGATCATTGTCCTACTGCATAATTCAAGTTTGAGGTCACAAACTGATGGCCAGACATTCTCCTTCAGGATTTTCTGGTAGAGTGCAGAATTCATTGTTCCGTCTATTATGGCAAGACATACATGGGTCCTGAGGCTGGAAAGCAGCCCCAAACCATCATACCACAACCACCATGTTTGACTGTTGGTATGATGTTCTTTTAATGAAATGCTGTTTGTTTTATGCCAGATGAATTGGGACGCACACCTTTCAAAAAGTTTGACTTATGTCTCATCAGTCCACTGAATACTTGCCCAAAACTCTTGGGGATCATCAAGATGTTGTTTTGCAAATATGAGATGAGCCTTTACGTTCTTGTTGATGAGACATGGCTTTCGCCTTGGAACTCTCCCATGGATGCCATTTTTGCCAAGTCTTTTTCTTACGGAGTCAACAATGCACTCCTGGAGTAATATTGGTAGGCCGGCCACTCCTTGGAAGGTTCATCACTGTCGCAAGTTTTCTTCATCTGTGGTTCTGGTGTACCAAAGCCTTATAAAGACTGATGCATGTCAGTTACTTTGTTTCTCATCTGTTCTTGAATCTTTTTGATTTCGCCATGATGTTTTGCTTTTTATCTTTTAGCCTGCTTTACTTTGTCAGACAAGTGTTACAGTTATGCAATAAAATAGGGTAAAATCCTTTTTCACAACACTGTAAGTCAAATACATTTGGAATGGTAAGGGTAGCCTAATTTCTAAATTTCTGAGTGACCTTGTCCTTTATCGTTTGTGTTTTTACTTACCACTGCTTGTTTTCTTTGCAGGAGCTCTGCCGATCATCTACATCACTTTGCTGTGTTACCCATTCTGTCGTTGCGTGGCGATGTTAGCCCATCTACTTTTATCTGGATACGGTGTGTACTGTGCGCTCAGGGCGCGAAGTAACATGCACCGTCTGCGCTCCTTCGCCTGGCAGGCGCTGTTTCGTTTTGTTCTCTTCATGCTGCGTCTAATTGGTGCAGGGAGAGGAAGCCCCGCCTCTCTACGACTCTACCTCAGTATGGATGCACTTGCCTTGCTTGGAGGGCTCGTCAACATTTCCCGCTTGCCTGAGTGCTTCAGCCCTGGACGCTTTGACTACTGGTGTAACAGTCATCAAATAATGCACATCATGGTCATCCTCTCTATCGTGTACTTACACTGGGGCATGCTTGAGGATTTAACCTGGTTAAAGGGATTTCATTGTCCCTAATAATATACCTGGATCCTATATTTCTATAATCTAGACAATTCATGCTGCACAGCTGCAGCATTACAAAGAACTGTGCCCATAAACCAAGTGGCATGGTGAGATATACCATCGTATATGTGGGGTATGACAAAAGTTTTTTTGTTAGCGCCATTTTACATGGGAACCATTATGCCTATGTAATCAAATGCACAGAATAAGCCAGGATGAGACACCAACATGGAGAGTATTTTGGGCATCATATGGTTATATGTGGTAAAGCTACGAAAGACAGGTTAATTTTTCAAGTCGACAAAGTTGAAATTTGCGATCATGTTTTATTAGGCCTACTAACACAACGCGGTTCCGACATTTAGACCCGATGCGGCGGGGCAGCTGGGTGACTGTCAGGCGGCATGGCCGTAAGGAAACGCGGCACCACATTCCCGCTCCTGTTATCATTTCGAACAGGTTCTCCTCCCTCAACAACACGCCGGTTGAGACGCCTGTCACAAGGACCCTGGTTATCAGTGATTCTATTTTACGGAACGTGGAAATAGAGGCTCCAGCCACCATAGTTGAATGTATATGTCAGAGCGTCTGACATTAGATCAAAGCTAAAAGTGCTGGCTAATGCTAAACATAAATACTCTAAGATTTGTATTCATGTCGGCACTAATGATGTTCCACTTCGTCAGTCAGAGATCACTAAATATAATGTTAAAGAGGTGTGTGGGCTGGCAAAAATGATGTCAGACAACGTAATATGCTCTGGTCCCCTCCCTGCTTATCGGGGTGATGAAATCATTTGAAGTAATGGTGCTTAACATGATGCTGTCAGATTCAAAAAATAAATCTCTCTCATTTATTCTTGCTACTATTTACAGCATTTTTGTTTCAAAGTATGTGCAATACCCTGGGATCGAACCCACGACATTGGCGTTGTTAGCGCCATGCTCTAATCACTGACCTACAGGAAAGCTATTTACAGACCACCGGGTCATCATACAGACTTCTTAAAATAATTAGGAGAATTTTTATCTGAATTGGTAATTATAGTAGATATAGCCTTAATCATAGGTGACTTTGACATCCACATCAATAATCAAAAGGATACTTTTGGACTAGATTTTATAGATATTCTTAACTCTGCTGGTGTTAAACAAAATGTGACTGGACCCACACACAACCGTAATCATACTTTAGACTTAATTCTGTCATATGGTCTTGATGTCGATAATGTAGAAATCCTGCACCAGAGCGATGATATCTCGGACCACTGCCTCGTTGCCTGTATGATTAATCTAGCAAAAACCTCTCGATGTATTCCACACTATCGACTGGGTGGAACCATTATTTCAACAACGAAAAATAGCTTTATCACTAATCTCCCAGACCTGTCTCAAATATGTCATGTTGCAAACAACCTAAAAGACCCTGATGCTTTAAAGGAAACTTTTAACAACGTCTTCTCTAACACCCTAGAAACTGTCGCTCCCCTTCGGTTGAAGAAGGTAAAAGCACTGGCACCATGGTATGATCATAACACCTCTGCTCTTAAAAAAGCTACTAGAAAAATGGAACGTAGATGGAAAACTACAAAATTAGAAGTATTTTGTGATACATGGAAGGAGAGTGTACGTATACAGACAGTCTCTTAAAACGGCTAGGACTGCATTTCTTATGAGGAAAACCTATAGAGGAAAATCATAATAATCCTAGATACCTATTCAACACAGTTGCGAAACTGACAAAAAGTAGATCCTCAACAGATTTAGATGTTAAATTACTGCACAGTAGCAATGATTTTATGGACTTCTTCTCTAATAAAATTGATATCATTAGAGAAAATATTTCAGCTGTGAGGCCTGCCAATTAAGCATTCACTAATACACTTAGTAACAAAACCCCACATGAACAGCTTCAGTTATTCACTGCAATTGGTCAGGGAGAGCTCACAACAGTGATATAAGCAGCTAAATTGTCATTGTGCATGTTAGACCCTATTCCCACTAACCTACTGAAAGAGGTTCTTCCTGCTGTAACTGAACCTCTGCTCAATATTATAAACTCATCACTTGCATTAGGATATGTCCCACAAGCTTTAAAACTAGCAGTCATCAGGCCCCTTATAAAAAAGCCACAACTCAATCCAAAAGCTTTCCTGTGGCTCAGTGGTTCGAGCATGGCACTAGCAATGCCAACGTCATGGGTCCAATCCCAGGGGATTGCATATAATCAGAAATAATTTATAAATGCATAAATATAAATGTATACGGTAGAATCAGCTAACTTTAGACCAATCTCAAACCTACTTTTTTAATCCAAAAGAAAGTTAAAAAAACATTTTTATCCAAAAAGTAGTCTCAAGCCAACTATGCACTCCTGCAGGGCAGCAAAATTTCAGTCAGGATTTAGGCCCAACCACAGCATGGAGACAGCACTACTTAAAGTGACAAATGATCTTCATGTAGCATCTGATTGCAGTGCCATCTCTATTTTAGTCCTACTGGACCCGAGTGCCGCTTTTGATACTTAAGACCACGCCATTCTAATAGATAGACTAGAAAACTATGTTGGCATTGGTGGTCAGGCATTAGCCTGGCTTAAATCCTATTTATCCAACTGCTACCACTTTGTCTATTTAAATGATGAAATGTCACATAAATCTCGGGTTAAATTCGGCGTGCCACAGGGATCAGTTTTAGGGCCCATCCTTTTTTCACTTTACATGCTTCCCTTAGGAGACATTATCAGGAAATAAAGTAAACCATTGCTATGCTGATGATACCCAGCTTTACATTTCCTCAAAACTGGGTGACATCGTCCACAGTTAAGAACCTGGGTGTGTTGCTAGATGGCAGTCTGTCGTTTGATAGTCATATCTCAAATGTGTGTCGTACAAAATTCTTCCATCTTAGAAACATCTCTAAACTGCGGCCAATGCTTTCTGCTTTAGACGCAGAGAAACTTATTCATGCATTTATGACCTCACGAATAGATATTGTAATTCATTGTTGGATCTCCTGCAACGCTTCTGAATAAACTCCAACGGGTTCAAAATGCAGCAGCCAGAGTGCTCACTAGATCAAAGAAATTTGACCATATAAGCCCAATTCTGTTATCATTGCACTGGCTTCCTATTAAGTTCCGAATAGATTTCAAAATCCTGTTAATAATTTCTAAAGCATTGAGCTGTATTTCTGAAGACTGGTATATTTCAAATAATTTGAACATTTGTTAATGAAGTTGTAAATGTTAACACAAACATGACTGGAGTACTTGTGCATTCTTTAGTATTTTCATTTCATTTCATTTTTAGAATTCTATCTTCCAAACTATGGAATTAAATTCAAGTTTTTCGACTTTTGTTTATGGAGGCTCAAATCAGTCTTTAATTGCAAAATATGTTCCAATGAGACCCATCATAGCAAAGAGTGTAATAATGTTAGTCTTCATCTGAGCTGCTGTCCTCCTCTGGCTCAGACACGTCAGCGATGGGAAACCTCAAGATGGCTGCCACTCCACTCAACTGATTCAACTCTGCAGAGATAAAGCACATCGTTTCAAAGTCGAAATTAGCATAGTATTGTTTTTCCCTAAGCAGTCTAAGAAACAAACTTACGTTCTCCAGACACATGCAGACTTGAGAACATCCTTAAACCGAAATGGCAAAGAAAAGATGACTTACTTATTAGTGTCAAATAAGAAAAACACAGGTAGCATTATATCAATGTAATGCTCGACTCTTTTAGATACCTGACAATTCCGCCGTTCTCTCTTACGTTGTCAACCAGACGAACATATCGGTTGCGTGTGGCTACATCCTGATGTCTGAAATGATTAAAAAAAAAGTTTCTCAATTTATTACATGTAACAAAGCAAACCAGAGAGATGCAGAAGTGCTCATCTGTTGTCCCCTGTCTTTCCATCTCGTTTTACATTTAAACATGAATGTTAGGCATGACTATTAATCTGACTGGAATCTTATTATGAACTAAGTATTACACTCTCGTGAACGCGCGCCATACACTGACAAGACAGAGGAGAATATATCGATTAAAGTTGGTATTTTGGTTTGTTTTTCGCACATAAAGCATTCTCGTCGCTTCAAAAAAATTCAACTGAGGCACTTTGCGCGGAAGGACCAATTTAACGATGTCTTTAGTACTTTTCTGGACCTTGGCAAAAACTGACACCATGATGTCTATGAGGAGGCCTAGAAATCTCTCGGATGTCACCTAAATATCTCTATTTGTGCTCCGAAGATGCCGGAAGTTCTCTAAACATGTTTAACGTCATGTGGGTGAGTAAAAAAATCAACTATCCCTTTAAATCTACCTCAGAAAATTGAAGACCCTCACAGCAATGAGTGACGGTTCACCAGACGTTTTCCAGCTGGCTTATATTATTGCGGAACTTCTTAAGACAGCTCCGTGCATATGGTCAGTTTTGAGAGCAAAAACTAGTGAATTAGATCTATGAGGAATTTTGTACTCATGAAAACAGTTTTGTGCTCTAGTAGTAAATCATTGGTTGCGCAGATATGAAGGGTGATGATAGGGCACACAAGTCTGACACACATATGGTACAACAGTTGACAAATGGTCAAAACATGTTAAGTATATATTTGAGCTATCATAAAAGTAAACGAAAGCACTTACTTTTTGTTAAACTGATTTATTTTTGGAATAATTAGTGGGATGGAACAATTTGAAATTGCAACGCTGTAAAAAATTATGCTGTGTCGTAGTAGATTTCATGAAATGAATTGAGTAAACTTCACTTAATACAATTGTGTTCTTGTTTTTTTTTAACCAAAATTTCAGTATTTCAAAATGATAGAAACAATCTTGGAATTCTAAATGCACAAATTATTGAGTGAATTCAATTTAATTTTATCATGTTCAACCCACTTCAACTTGTTTAAAGGATCTTTACTTGTGGTGGGACTACAATTTGTTACTGTACATGTTACTGAGCATGCGACAGCATTAGGAGAGTAATTTTTGTGAAAAAAGTGCTATTTTATGTGCTTTACAATAAAATGAAAGACTTGATAGTGTTTACTGTTCAGTTGTCTTTAAGTTGTCTAAGATTTAGAAGCGATAAAATAGATCAATAATCAATGCTCAAATTAGTATTTCTTCTTGATTTTTTTAAATTTATTATTTTTTATAATTTTTTATTGCATCGATTGTGGAGAGTTACATTTACACAAATGAATATGTTTTGTACTTAAAGACACCGCGTTTCATTGTTTTGAATTGAGGCTCGTAAATGTGCGCTAAACAAGCCTAAAACAATTTCTTTTATTTTCGTTTAAGAGTTTATATATTCACCATAGGCTAAGTTCAACACATTTCTTTTTAAAAGGCATTGAGCCTACCTTGTGTTCTTTTCTTAATGTAACTCATTGCCTTTCTGTGTTGGGCATTTAACAATAACAAGTATTTAAAAATATCAACATGTCATTTTAAATCCAACAAATATGCTATAATAATAACCCAGCAACAAGAACTTAATATATGATTTGTGACTTCCTGGCTGTTGCTGATTTTTTACGTTTTTAAGCTTGATGAAACGCTTTATAATTTGTTTCCACAAACTTGATTTTGATTTGTGTCCAGTTATGCGCACATACTCACATTTATGCATAGCGCTACGCTTTCATTTAAAGCAACTTACAAAGTCTTAACAGTCGTTTAGAAAAATAAAAGCTTGAAGAGGGACAGACGAAATATAGGAGAGTTTTAATAAGAATTTGAGAATTTAATGTGATCGGATTGAAGGTGAAGAATGAACGGGATATATTGCGTGCCCTTTTGTGAGAGAACCAGTAGGCGTCGCTCATGTTCGGATTAACGCAGTGTTTTGGATCGAATGTAAACGTGTACAGTCAGAGAGAGTGGAGGTATGACTTTTACCTGATTAGTTTTTAAATTTTAATTGTTGTTTTGCGCCAATCACAAAGACAATTTAACCGATTTGAGTCAATGACAACATTAAAAATTACTTTAATTACTTTAGGGTCATTAAGAGTCGAGGAATCGACTCTTTTGGAGTCGACTCCCCATCCCTAATGAACACACCATCCCATAACTACAGCAGTGTTTCCTCCATGAAATGAGCTCGGGAAAAATGTATTTGATGCGGAAGAAGCGATCTCCTGAACAGCATTTCACCACTCGCTCGCCTTAGCAGTATGAACACACAATGTGATCAGTACGACTCTCAAACGAATGACTTTAAATTGATTAGTTTTAATAACAGATAAAACAATTCAGCCACTGAGTGAATCAATCGGAGATCAGCCAATCAGTGAATCGCAGAACAGAGGATGTGAATGAGCTGGTTAATGAGATTTACCCTCAATAATACAAAATACTGATAGATTGTTGACAAGTTACAAGTTAATGATTACTTAAATACCTACAAATCCAGTTTTGCCTGGCGTGAGGTAATTAACGTCAAAGCAGACATGCAAGTGCAATGGACGACGCATCCTTTGTATTAGGAAAAGTTGGTACGCCTCTCAGAAATGTACAAATAAAGATCATTTTATATGTTTCATTTCTATTTGAAGCATAGGGATCGCTAGAGGGCTTAATGTACTTATTTTTATGAAAACCTCAAATTCTACCAACATTGTCATTTTCGCTTCTTTTGCCTATAGCTCCAGATTAGACATGCGTATTCCGACTCATTATGCCATCACAGGTCACAAATTATTTTTAAACTCTGCTTTATATGATAGGTCCTGAAATTGAAATTGACTGAAATTGTCAAAGAAAATTATCATAATAATAATATAATATTTAAAACAATAACAATCACAATACACGTGTAATGAGAGGTTTTTATGCTTTTGTTTTTTTAAGACATTCCTACCTTTTCATCCATTTTTAAGAGTTTGGTTTATGTGATTTGAGTAACCTTTAAACTTTTCTTTCAGTATTAATACACTGTTTTCCTCACTCAGACCTGAAACTGGTGATAATGACTTAGTTTCATTTAAAAAAATACCTGAATAGTTTGTCACTGATCAGTAAGATGTCGATGGCTAAAGCTTCACTCGCTCTTTCCACATGTGCCAGCCTGTACAGAACAAAAAATGTATACAAGATCATGGATTTAGAATTTTACAGCATGAACTAATTAAAAGGTTAAAATGGCAGAAGTTATTAAGCAAGTTTTATTACCCATAAAAGGCTCTATCTGGTTCTTGTTGGAGCATCTTGTAAAAGTCCTCCAGGGCTTTCACCTCTCCAGCTGCCTAAAACAAAAAAGAAGCAGAAAATCTGAATAGCAATTTACCGATTGCTAAAAACTGTATGTGTATGTGCAAATCCAAACGTAGTCACCTTTGTGTCAGACAGCCGAGCTGTTACTGCTGGATCACACAGAACTTCTGTGGAAATACCATACATCTAAAATGTCATACAAGTCTATGTAGCTATACATATAGAGGGTTACTTTGTAATGAAACCCAACGTGCTTGCGAACATACACATAACCAGTTTTGAACCAGATCCCAGCTAACAATTTTTGGTTCCCAGAATGTTATTTTTTAAGGTTTTTGGTTTTCCAGTAAATTTCTTTACAGAAATAGAACGTTAGTTTCTGGTTTCTATAACGTTCCGGGAACCAAAAACTAACGTTCCCCTAAAGTTATAGAAACCAAAAAACTAAGGTTTTATTTTCGTAAAGACAATGCTTAAAAAAACTTTCTGGGAAAAAAATAAGGTTAGGGGAACGTTTAAATAATTTTTCTCGGATCGTTTTGGTCTGGCTGCACGTCAGTAATGAGTACATCCATGCTGTATTTTATCCATCGCTTCTCTAATTAAAATATGTAAAATTCATCATTCCACACAATATGGAGGATTAAATCAATGTACTCGAATATTATGTAATATCTAATAATTATTTTTTCATTACTGAAGTATTTTTTCAATTTTGTGTTAGTGACTGAGGTAAAACGAAATGACCGTTCATTTTTAAATGACGGCAGTTTGCAGTTAAGAATGCGCGTGCTCATATAACAAACACCCGCACTAAAGAAATACACAAGGATTTATGATTTATGACCCAAACGCTCATCATTTTCATGACTGATCGTCGCTGTCGCATCCGAGTACTCAGGTACTCGTGCCCATCCCTATAAGGTCCCAGGGTTGCCAGATCTGCATTATATTTCACATGAACTATAACAATAAAGAATGTTTCCCACTGAGAAAAACTCTTCAACAAGCTTATTTTACTATTGGTTATATAACTTTGATAAGTGTTATTATTAGCGGCATCAACAGTTCACAAATTTACAACTACAATTTTTGTTAAATTCTTATGATATTTGGTTAGGCTTGTGCCGGTATCAAATTTCCATGCTGCGATTAGTTGATTAAGGTTTCGTCGCGGTAAGCGGTATTATCTCAGTATTCAATTCTATGAGAAATGCAGGTTTAAAATATAAACCAACTTCAGTGTTTTCCTCTTGATAACAACTTTATTTTAAATAATAAAGAGAACCTCAAACATTTAAATACAAATAAATATAAATAAAACAACACACAGTAATGATGTATAAAGTGAGTTTATTCAAACAGAATAAAGTGCAAACTGCAAAAGAACAACTTTAGTTAACTGCTTTTAAATATACTTATGTCTGTACAACGCTAGTACTACAATTCATATTATTATTATTATTGTTTGAATAACAAGCCAAGCCAGTGTGTTAACTATTATAGCAAGCTAAACATTTATAAACAGCAAATTCACTCGCACTTTGTGACAGTGTATGACTTTATTGCGTTTCATCAACGTATAATTAAAATAACTATTCTGCCACAGTGTCAAATTTCATTACTCGGCTTACTTTTAACCCAAAATATTTCCAAACCTTAGACTTCACCCTTTTAGAAGGGGGATAAATCGTCGGCAGCGTTCCTCCTTCCGCCATGCTTCCTCTCCGTGTGGTACTGTTTACATCAGAGTGCGCACTTCATACGCAGCATACACGCAGTGTACTTTTATCCGGTTGATGAAAAATAAACAAATACGCGTTCTAAAAATCAAAATGCTGATCTATAGTTTTTCGCGGTATTTGAAAGTGCCCGCGATAACAACATCGCGCGAATCCATTACCGCAGTTAATCGCATTACCGAATATTGGCACATGTCTATATTTGGCTTGAATAATCTTTGGACCAAGCCGCACAGAAATTAATGAACAGAATTTAGGTTTGTATCTTTGTTTAAAAGTTGTAACGTCACAATGATATATTCAGAGTTGGGCACGTTACTTTTAAAAAGTAATTAGTTATAGTTACTTCTCACAAATAGTAATTGAGTTATTAACTGAGTTACATCATTATAAAAGTAACTAATTACCAGGGAATGTAACTATTGCGTTACCTTTTAAAAAATATTTTATATTGGGGCATCCAAGTTATTTGACATATTGGAACATGTTAAATGAATGAAATGGAAACTAAATAGAATAAATTATTTGTATAAAACATTGCACACTCATCTACACTATTTTAATGTTGCTGTGGGTCAATGTGAGAGACACCAATTAAATTCAATATTTTTTATATTATTATTGTCAATATTATCATTACTATACTGGAACAATAAAAAATAATAGAATAGTTCAGAACTTTTACTATTTATTGCATCTAATAATACTTCTAATGCTTCTAAAGACATGTACCAACTTCACAGCTGCTAGACATAATGTTCTGTACTACTAATTTTTTGTAGTTTCTTATAAAAGTAAACAATTTAATAAGAAGTGCTCTTAAGGTTTTGACTGCTGTCCAGTATGATAGCAGAATGTTAGTTTGTGGATACTTGAGATTGCATTTTAGGACTCTGAATATTTAAGTACTCGCATTTATTGTTTGACAGTGGAGCGCGAGGATAGTTTCACTTTCGCTTTGGAAGTTTTGTGTTTCCCTTCCTCATTCCATCCATTTACAAAAGTCTCTGCGCTTTGCTTCACATTGCCGTGACAAAGGCAATAGCATCATATGTTTTACTGCGCAGCATGGATGTATATGTTTTCAACATGTTTCAGTTTGGATAGGCAGCATTTGGAAAACACTTCAAAACGATAGTGGTCGAAGACCGTTTTAAAACGAAAACTCCGTTTTCAAAGGGAAACGTATGGACAAGGTCTCAGCTACTAATTTTGTGGCGGCATGTGACAATGTGAGGAGCTTCATTATAATAGAATTACTTGCCACCGACACGGAGCCTCTTCTTCCTGGGCATAAGTTGCACGTTACATACACATTCCTTGCGTTTCACCACAACGAGGGAAAAGCTACATTTGAACTTGTTGCTCCTAGTAGGCATTGGTGTACTCTGTGCGACTGTGTTTGTGTGTGAAAACCCGCCCTACTCTGCCTGGCAAAATATTAAAATGTACTTTACCCAAGCCAAACCCAAGCCAATCATCATCAGTTATGCATTTATCTCCCACCCCACTCACACACACACACACACACCAATCAAAATCAGTTATGTGTGTCCCAGTCCCACCCCCCAACACACAAACCAGAGAAAAAAAACTTTGCAGGTCCTTTGAATGAGAGAGAGCCTACTCGGATGAAAACTGCTTCAGTGAGCTTAATTATAGTAACTCTGCATTGTATTGTCAGTAATGGTAATGGCGTTGTAACGAAGGAAACAGTACTTCGTTTGATTTCTCCTTACTGAAAAAACTAACGTCGTTAGTAACGATGTTTATTTATAATGCCGTTATTCCCATCACTGACCAAGACAAATAAACATAATGGTGGAACTTAAATATGACATTCTGGAAACAAGATTTGAAGTTAGCGGGATTAGTTGGGTCGAGAAGAAAATCATTAGACTGATTAAAAGCAGGATTAAAACAAGTAGTTGCATATGTCACGAGACAGAACCTTTGAGTGAGTACTTGTGTCCGGATGAGGAGTGCACCAGCATGAATTTAGATCTGTTCTCCAGCAGAATCTTGCAGTCTTGCCTTACAGCTTCTTTGAAGAGGTAAGCGATGAACTGATCTTTCACAAAGCCTGGACTGGCCACCAGAACACACTTTATCACTAAAAAGCACATAAGACAAAACAATCTGTATTTTGACACCCTTCCTATTAGTTGAAATGAAAATAGAAAAACAATGAAACTTCACCATCAAAATTGAAATGTCTCAGAATCCCCTGCATAACAGCTTCATAAAATCGCTCTAATGCCTGAAATAGAGCAGACAGCACCATTGTATACATACGTTTCACATATTGACGTAATATCTGTCAGTTCAACATTGCATTATAATTAAAAACAAGCAGACATGAGAATAATCAAAAGAGCATTCCAACTGGTATAAACATTGTACTGGACACCATATGTAAATTTGGGGGGGACAATTCAGGGCTACGTTTTACCTTTTCAAAATATAAGTGAACGAAATACTACATCTACATATAAAATTTGCATAGCGTTTGGTGGCAATTTCAAGTATTAAATAAAAAGGGAAATCCTCTATATTTTGAGGTGTCAAAAAACTCTGTCCCCCCTTAATATTCACTCCCTGGACTCTGCCTGTATGAAGGACCGGGAGTGCCGATTAGAAATAAAATGAAGAATCAATTGATCAATTTAATAATTAAAACATAAAAATGTAAACAAATAAATAACTTTTTAAATTGGAGAAATTAATAGACTTATTTAAAATGGTTTATTTAATTTGTGTTTTAAAATGTAGTTTAATTGAACAATAAAATGTTTCAAAAAAATCATATCGTATAAAAAAAATCGTATAAAAAATAGATACATTTAAAACTGTTTATTTAATTCATGCTTTAAAACGTAAAAAAGCTTTTTTTTGGCAAATGCTTTTCTATCTCTATTTGCCAAATGCTTTTCTTTATCACATTAAAGTACCGCAAGAGCGATTCAAGTGCAAACTGCTTTGTATGCTTTTGAATCGCTCTTGCGGTACTTTAACGTGATACTCCAAGCAATCTGCGCAGCGCAGATTGTTCCATCGCATCGCATCCAGGGACAGAATTTCTGTTTATAACGGGTTATAGTCTTTTGCCGCGCTGCTCGCGTGCGGTGTATTGTTAAACAGGGTGTAAATGAAAATGGATTGCAGGCAGCTTTCCTGGCAGCATTGTGGGTACAGCTAACGCTGAATTCAGTTTATAACTTAGATTTCTGGGCGGACCTCCAGCTCTGTCTCTCGCCATTGTAAAAGATCAACGCGACCATGCCTCTCACGTGCTGAACTTCGATCATTCTGTGCTGGAGTTTGTGTGTGAGATTGATGAAGAGTAGTTGGGGTTTATGTTCTTTATGCTTGTTCACATATGCTGTGTCTGAATTAACTTCTGCCATGTTATGTAGTTATGGCGCGCAAGGTATAACGTTACTGTTTTAGGAAGGTCTTTCTTGCTGTCCAATGAAATTCCGCCTTACATTTACTTCGTGTAGCATGTGGGAGAAGGGGTGTATCCTAAAACTGAGCCAAAAGCTGATTGGTTGCCACCACGTGTGTACTGTCCAATGGCATCTTTTAACTCGATTGACAAATGGATAAAGAAAATAATTTGGCAAAACGACAAAGAAAGGCAATTAGCAAATGCTTTTTTAAAAAGCGATTTAAAATGATTAATTAATGAACTTTTTATTGTTTTATTTTTTATGTTTTAGAGTATGAATTAAATAAACAGTTTTAAACGTATCTATTTATTTATTTACACATTTAAAAAAAATGTTTTAACGTTTTATTGTTAAACTACATTTTAAAACACAAATTAAATAAACCATTTCAAATAAGTCTTTTAATTTCTCCATTTAAAAAGTGATTTATTTGTTTACATTTTTGTTTTAATTATTAAATTGATCAATTGATTCTTCATTTTATTTTTAATCGGCACTCCCAGTCCTCCATATGCCGTCCAGGTTCTCCCCATGATAACTGGCTTATATGCCAACACAAAAATGCTATATTTGTTAAGGGCATATGTAGATATATTTGGAAGCACACATATGTTATAAGATTACTAATATCTCATACTAAATGTTTATCATTTCATACACTGTATACTGTACTGTAAAAAGTACAGTAAACAGGTATGCCATTCTGAACACCGCAACTATAAATGTGTGATTTTAGTCTCTAGATACAGATGTATGTAATAATATCAAAATGCATTTTCACCTTGTCATGTTGGGTGCAGCTACCTTTCCTTTTGCGTGGAATGGTGACTTCAACTTTAGCCCTCATCAAGGTCATAGCAGGGGTCACAAGAACCAGGTTGGCTAGACCTTCCTGCATCACCACAGCGGCCACATCCGCTTTCTGAGCAGGATCACATGCTTGTTCTGTAAACGAAGTCATCGGTGATAACAGAAAGTTCAGCCAAAAATGATCAATCTGTCATTATCAGACATGTTCACAAGTCTCTGAGGTCCAACTCTCAAGTCTTTGATGTTGATTCTAAAGTAGTTAAAGTGGACATCACGTAAGTCCGTAATTTTGAGTAAAATCACAGGCTTCATTTATCCCGTGCGAATGCGTCCCCAGATAATACTAATCTTGTGCGAATAAGGCGAATGTGTAACCTAACGTTACGTCTCTAACCAAATTCACAGACGGCTCCAACTAAGTTTACTACGCAAACTGCTATCCAATCATAGCAGTGGGCGTTTACTTCCAAGTCTTCATGGCGGAACGCCCATTCAAACCGATCGTTTGTAGAGCCGGCCTCAAAACCCGTTTAGAAAGTATCTTATTTATTACTGATTTTAATGTTTTTGAATGTAAAAACCACACGTACGTCATAAGTAGACCTCATACAACAGTTTAAAACAATAAATAAGCCCAGTTCATGACACCTTTAAATTTCATTGGGACTGTCACACAAAGCTAACATTTTAAGACACTTGAAATACAGTACACAAACAGCATATTTGTCATATATTGGAGCATAAACCTTCCTATTTACTTTGTGTATGTAGAAGGCCAGAATGAACATTATCATTTGATATTTCATGAAAGAAAAAATCATACAGGGTTAAGATGATAAGAGGTTTCGGGTGAATTAAATGTATTAATTTATACAATTGGCTGGGTGTTTTCTTTTCAGCTTTTCTGATGTGGCAAACACACGAGAAAGCTTACTAAATGCAAAAAAAGTAAACATTTCATCTTAAGCCTCCTTTAAAACTGATGCAGAGATGGATTTTTTCTGCTGGTAAGACCTCACTAACGTGATTTATTTTAAAACATTTACGTTTTTATTTCGTCAGAACAAAAGCAGCAGATATACTTTGTTGAGATTTTTTGGGATAAATGATTTGTAGGGCGTACTTCTTACTGTCACACTGTTGGATGCTGATAGAGAGGCAAAAGTTTGTGATTGCAGCTTTAAATATTGGGCAAAACTGTTACTGGACACATCTGAAAATACAAAACAATAAAATAAAATAAAACACATTACCAATTCTGTCCAGCACTACACTGTCCCAGACTTTCTTGGCAAGGGTGAAATTTCTGTTTAGCTCCAGCTCAATGGTGTGATAAGCGCCCATCTGCATGTGCATGACACAACAGAAAAAAACATTCACATTTCATTACAGCTATGTAAATGTAACACTAATGTTAAGTTAAGAAAAAAAGACCATAAAGTTGCCTAAACGTTAACATGAGTGATTTTTCTTTCATTTAAAGCACGCTGAAAGAAGTGTAATATTAAAGTTAGGCTATTTACTGAGTATGCTGTACTTTATGAAAGAAAGACAACATATAAAAACCCATGACCACTGACCTTGACATACTGGTTCTCCTGGATATTGGTTCCTTTCACTCTTAGTTGACAGGCCTGTGAATCAAAGTCTATTGTCTCCACACATAAAGTCAGTGTGGTTCTTACGCGTGAGCTGCCCACACTGCCAGTAGAGGACTCTGTCTGCACCTTCCTGTTAGGGATATCAGTTCATCCTCATTGAGCCAAATCCTGACATCAGGTATACTGTCGATTTGAGACAGTTAACAAGTGTGTGTGTGTGTCTCACCTTATGGTTGAGGCTCTGAGGCTGTCACCCACCTGCAGCAGATTGTAGGTGTGCCACATGTCTTCTGCCTCCTCAGGTATGAGCGTCACCTGTCTGAAAGAGAAAACAACGAGATCATATAACAAACAATTTAAAGAAATCATTAGTTTGTACTGTGTACACATACTAAATTTCATATGCTGCACCCCAATTTGACTACTTATAGAATTCCCCAAAAGGATGTCCTTTTTTTGTTTTGTGAGGCAAGTACATATTAGTGTGAAACAGCATACTCTAAACAGCGTTTTAAATTTGAATCACTCCATAAAGCTCATAATACAATAAATACATAATACTTTCCAATGCAGATAATGGCCAAATAACAGATGATATTGTGGTCTATCGTTACTTGACTTCCCAAGAAACCGATAACTCCTCTGCTTATCAACATGCACATCATATAGCAGGAAAAATACCAAACCGTGATTATCTAGTACCACAACAAACTCGTTACACGAGTATCAGCTGTCTCGGAAACCAAACCCAAAAAGATTGACAACTCGCTTTGTTTTGACACCCAGCCCATGTGTTCACAAACACTTACCCCGCATTGTCCTTCTCGATGTCTTTATGAACCAACTTCATGGTCAAACAGGTTAACTATTCAAAAACAAAACGCATCTTTCTTTATTCTGTATCAACGACAGATTTTTTTTGAGTTTGCACCGTCAGCACTGGCATTCTCGTGCTTGGGAACAACCACACGATACGAACTGTCGCTTTCTGATTGCGTCATTGGCTGATACAATTGCGTCATACTATGCGTCATACTACTAGCAATTTTTAACTTCCTTGTTGGTCGGATGAAAAGTTGTATCTTTAGGAATAAATTATACGTTTATTGCAGGTGTTTTGCATGTTCCATTAATTTAATAGACCGCTGATAGATAGATAGATAGATAGATAGATAGATAGATAGATAGATAGATAGATAGATAGATAGATAGATAGATAGATAGATAGATAGATAGATAGATGATAGATAGATAGATAGACCAGTTTTTATACAATACGTTAAATATCAAGCGCAAGTACATTTTTACACCGCATATAATATAGTGACACGATATGTGAATACAGTGTTTGGGTTTAGCCAAACTAAGATTGTACGACAGTATATGTAGTTTAATATGCCTATAAACTGGATTGTATTAAATCCGGAAATTCAAAAAAGAGTGACACACTTAATATCCAATCGTCTTTCGTGATATGTGATTTGAGGTGTCGTCATGAGGCGAGAGTAGCCAATCTTAAACGTGTTTCACCCTCCGTCCCGCCCTTATAGCGCTTCCTGCAACCGTCTGCGGTCGCCTTGTTAGTTACCTCAAATAGGGACCTGCAAAAAGGATTATTCGCAGCAATATTATCATAATCCAAACTCAGGAATACTAACAGCAGTGGGAAGTTTTTATATCGGTCGTTTTATAGATTATTGTTGTGTATTTGTATTGGGCGGTTTCCCGGTTCGTCCTATTTCCTGGCTCTCTGTTAGCCGGCTAATCTCCAGCGAGCAACAAAATGGCTGAATCGGACAAATTAAACATCGACTCGATCATTCAGCGTCTTTTGGAGGGTAATACATCTATATTGTCATAACTACTGTGTGGTTTTAGGTTCTATTAACATGACTGACTGACCAAACACTTGTGTTTATAAAATAATTATCCTCCGTGTGTGTTCATTTGGTTTTTTAAATTGTGTGAAATATTTTATGTTCTGTTTTATCCGAATGTGAAATTAGATTTTTTTTGTCATGTTGGTTTGTGTTTAATGTAAAGTTATGTTTGGCTAACAACACGTAATTTCTTTACCAAAGCTCACAAACGATGCGGCAAACTATGTTCTCATTACGATCAGCGAATTCGCAACAAACTCGGACGCTGTATTGCGACGAAACGCGTCAGAATGCTTTCTTTAAAGCAACGAATATTGCTTATTTTGCAAACAAGAACGCTCCAGTTGCGAGGCGACATGCCACAACGCCATCGTTATAATAATCAAAGATGGGACAAACTGAAACTGACTTTTTATGTGAGAACTTTCTCATAGTCAACAAAGATGTAACAAAGTAACTTACACCTCATATAAACACAACCCAAAAAGTAGAACCTATGGGATTATTTTTGTGTCAATAAAAATGAACGCAAACTTAAAAAAAACGAACGTAAATATACAATGAGAAAGAAAAAAAAAACACTTTGATAATGAAAACAATAAACTCAATTGCAAGAATGTGACATGATTTTCAAATAAACTGCTATTTTTCTTAACAATTTTCTAAGTTTCGTTTTTGCAAATAATAGTTTTGAATTCGCTGCTAGATTTTTCATTTGCGCTTTTCGAGTTTTCGTTTAGCTTCTGAAGTTTTCGTTCGCCTCTTTGGTACAAATCTCACGTGTAGGCGGGACTTGTGGCCGCTTTACGCTGATTGGCTAGTGAGTTTTTGATTGATAGCTCCCTGACAAGGCAGTCGATACTGAAGACAGTACAGTGCAACGGATTTTAGAGAAGGATCTGCATGCTGTTATCTTTATTGTTTGTACTTAAAACTACTTTCTTATTTAGTTAGTATATTAGTAATTGGTATTTGAAGTTGGTAAGGCATGCGCGGTGTGGATCCAAGCGTCCTCCTCACCCTCTCCCCCAATGTAATTCAGATAATAAAGAAAATCGCTAAAAGTTTTATTCCTGTACACTAGCAATTCTTTATTTACTTAGCTCGTTTATTGTGTGCTTTATATTTTTTTGTCGGGTATTTTTTATGGTCTATTAAGATAAAAAGGAATGAACAACTTGCATTATAACATCCAATAAAGACACGTTACAGATTATTGGGTTGTGTGAAATTAACATGCTAAATGAAAACATTGCTGCATAGTTACTGTACAGAGAAACTTTTAGCGATTTTATTATCTCGGTTACATAAATATACCTGAGGGTGACTTGTGTCCAGCTGAGGAGGAGGATGACGATGTCGCTCTTGCATAGTCTCCTTTTAAAGAATTAAGTCCACGTATAAGTCAAGTACTGTATCTTTTTTACACTCATGGTGAATGTGCGGTATTATACCCCTTTCTTTACATTCACAGAAAGTACACCTCATAAAACAGTACCAATACATTCAAATGACATTTATGTTTTCTCACTAACCAATGAGAGTAAAGTGGCCATAAGTCCTGCCCACACGTGAGATTTGTGCCAGAAAGGAGAACGAAAACTTGAGAAGTGTAAACGAAAACTCGAAAAGCGCAAATGAAAAATCTATCAGCGAATTCAAAACTATTATTTGCAAAAACGAAACTTAGAAAATTGTTAAGAAAAATAGCAGTTTATTTGAAAATCATGTCACATTCTTGCAATTGAGTGTTTTCATTATCAAAGTGTTTTTTTTCTTTCTCTTTGTATATTTTTGTTCGTTTTTTTAAGTTTGCGTTCATTTTTATTGACACAGAAGTAATCCCATAAGAACCACAAAGACGATCTATAACTTGTGCAGGTGCTTTAACGGGAGTGTTCTAGTTTGTGTTTTCTGTGTGTTTTGGTTTCAGCCCTGTAGTTAATGTTGTGTTTAATGTATGTTTAAAAGTGTTTTTAAGTGTCTCATGTTTTCATGTATTTTCAGTAAAGGGCTCCAGACCTGGTAAAAATGTCCAGTTAACAGAGAATGAGATCCGCGGATTGTGTCTAAAATCTCGGGAAATCTTCCTCAGTCAGCCAATACTGCTGGAGCTGGAAGCACCACTTAAAATCTGCGGTAAAATCCCCATCCACTTGGAAAAACCCTGCTCTCAGTCTTGGTTTTGAATAGATTGAAGCAGTCTTCATTATTTTTTTTCTACAGGGGATGTTCATGGTCAGTACTACGACCTGCTCAGGCTCTTCGAGTATGGAGGATATCCTCCAGAGAGTAATTACCTGTTTCTGGGAGACTATGTAGACCGAGGCAAGCAGTCATTGGAGACCATCTGCTTGCTGCTTGCCTACAAAATCAAATATCCAGAGAACTTCTTTCTTCTCAGAGGAAACCATGAATGTGCCTCCATCAATAGGATATATGGATTTTATGATGAATGTAAGTATGAACAGAAAGTGTCTGGCCAAGTTGTTTGCACACACTTGCAGTCGCAACACACTGCTGCACAACAGAACGATATATGTCACACACTGATAATGTTTTGCTGTACGTAACGGCGCATCTCTGAACAATCGGTTGTCTTTTGGCAGGTAAAAGGCGGTATAACATCAAGCTTTGGAAAACATTCACAGACTGTTTCAACTGCTTGCCAGTAGCTGCTATTGTGGATGAAAAGATCTTTTGTTGTCATGGAGGTATGTATGTGCGTTTAATATATGTTTATATAATATATGTTCACCTCAAAACTGACTGTAACACTGTATTGAATAGACTCTTTCCAGTAGCCTTTAAGTACTGTCCCTTTTTAAGATCCTCTCTGCGTTGTGATTACTAGGGCTTAAGCTTATGATGTTTTACTCTAGCATACTAATTTCTATAGCACTTTTCCCGATGTGCATAAATCATTTAAAAATGTTTAAATGGCTTGGGCAAAAAAGCAACTGGCAATAATGTGTTTTTCTTTTCATAGTCTTGAAAGACATTTTGTGGCTGTGAAACATGGCAAACCATTTTAACAATGTATTTATATAGAATATATGGCATTTATACCAATATATTTGAATATATCTGTGTTATCAACATCAAGTCATGTTTTGTAGTTACATTTATGTGTGTCCGCTCACATTTTGTCTGACCCACACAAAACTGAGAATAACGAAAACAAGCTAGTCCCAATGCTTTTTTCCAGTATGAGTGTGAATAGAAATGTTACCAAAAACTAAGGCTCTGCCTCCAGTAACTACCTTGTCAATTGCTTTTATCAGTAATATATCATTAAGTGCAAACGAATTGAAATGTAGTCCAGATCTATGATTAATAGACTAATACTTATCCTAGAAATGCACTATAGACAGAAAATCATATATATTGACATGGCAGTGTGGGGGTTAGATCATATTGAAAGTGAAAGTGACCTATTAGTCAGATATGGTGACCCATACCCGAAATGTGACCTCTGCTTTTAACCCATCCAGAGAGTAGTGAACACACGCACAGCAAGTGGTGAACACACGTACACCCGGAGCAGTGGGCAGCTATCACTGCAGCGCCCGGGGAGCAAGTAGGGGTAAGGTGCCTTGCTCAAGGGCACCTCAGTCGTTACCCGCCGGCCCTGGGAATCAAACCGGCAACCTTCTGGTCACGAGTCCGACTCTGTAACCATTAGGCCACGACTGCCACCCTATTAGTGTCTGACACCATTTTTTGTTTTTTTTGTTCAGGGCTTTCTCCAGACCTGCAGTCTATGGAGCAGATCAGACGTGTGATGAGGCCTACGGATGTTCCCGACCAGGGTTTGCTTTGTGATCTGCTATGGGCTGACCCTGATAAAGATGTCATGGGCTGGGGAGAGAATGACCGTGGTGTCTCCTTTACCTTTGGGTCTGATGTAGTTGCCAAGTTCCTTCACAAACATGATATGGACCTCATATGCAGGGCACACCAGGTGAGAAATTTTGTTTCATCTTTATCCAAAAACACAATTTTTGTTGAAAACATATTATAGTGTTTGACATCTTTTAAACCGTTTTTGTTAGTAAATATTTTGAATTCAGCTGGTAATTTCAGAAACAAAGTTAGGTAACTAGTAGCAAGGTCATTTGCAGACTTTGTTTTCCTTTGGGCCGTTTTCTGATTGCATTCACACTGGCGTTAGACCTTCTGAAGTGACGTAAGCCAACAGAGCGTGGTATTTAAAAAAACATAAACAACTGAAGAAGGAAGAAGGAGCTCTTTTCGTTCTTCCTAAAGACAATTCTGAACTAAACGTTCTCCCAGTTCCTGCAACAGAAAGCGTGTTCTTCCGCCAAATATTTTTGCAACTACAAAAACATTCTGCACTGCTCTGGGTCTGACTGCACGCTGTGTAACAGGTTGCCGGTGGCATAGGGCTGGTTATGTTATGAGATACAGTTGCCAATAGGGATGGGTACTGAAACCCGGTATTAAATGGGCCCCAGGGCAAAATTATGAAAGACCGGAGCATCGATAAGCTCCGCCCTTATCGGTTCTGCTTTCGGTCCTCAGGGAAAAAAATCTTATGTTATTGCTACATTGACGTTATCTTGCACATTTTATCTCAACAATAGTTACTAATTTTCAATAACACCAAGAATTTTAGTCTTTGGCGCATGCATTCGTTATTCCCAGCAGAGCGTGCGAGGCGGCATGTCACGTGTCTCTTATGCAGTTTGAGTCTACTCAGCGTGCGCGCACACAAACAGCCGCACAGAAGAAAGACGCTCTTAATTTGCGAAGATGGCGGAGAGAACTAAACGTTCAAAAGTTTGGTTACACTTCACCAAAGTTGATGATGACAGTGACAATGCTCGTTGCCACAAGTGCAACAAAACCTTTGCTTGTAAGGGTGGAAACACAAGTAATCTGTCAAAGCACCTGTCAAAAGTGCATCATATACAGACAAACAGCCATTTTCCCTCCCCGGTGTCATGTGATTCGTTAGTGTTACAAGGTCTCAGGTGTGAATGGGGAGCAGGTGTGTTAAATTTGTTGTTATCGCTCAATCTCTCATACTGGTCACTGGAAGTTCAACATGGCACCTCATGGCAAAGAACTCTCTGAGGATCTGGAAAAAAAAAGAATTGTTGCTCTACATAAAGATGGCCTAGGCCAGTGGTCACCAACCCTGTTCCTGGAGATCGACCGTCCTGCAGACTGCAGCTCCAACCCTGCTTCAGCACACCTGTCTGTAATTATCAAGAAAACCTGAACACCTTGATTAGATCGTTCAGGTGTGTTTGATTGGGGTTAGAGCTGAAATCTTCAGGACGGTCGATCTCCAGGAGCAGGGTTGGTGACCACTGGCCTAGGCTATAAGAAGATTGCCAAGACCCTAAAACTGAGCTGCAAGCACGGTGGCCAAGACCATACAGCTGTTTAACAGGACGGGTTCCACTCGATGGTCATGGTCGACCAAAAAAGTTGAGTGCACGTGCTCAGCGTCATATCCAGAGGTTGTCTTTGGGAAATAGACGTATGAGTGCTGCCAGCATTGCTGCGGAGGTTGAAGGGGTGGGGGGTCAGCCTGTCAGTGCTCAAGACCATATGCCAGACACTGCATCAAATTGGTCTGCATGGCTGTCTCCCAGAAGGAAGCCTCTTCTAAAGATGATGCACAAGAAAACCCGCAAACAGTTTGCTGAAAACAAGCAGACTCTAAGGACATGGATTACTGGAACCATGTCCTGTGGTCTGATGAGACCAAGATAAACTCATTTGGTTCAGATGGTGTCAAGCGTGTGTGGAGGCAACCAGGTGAGGAGTACAAAGAGGACTCCAGTGACACCTGTGAAGCTCTGGTGAACTCCATGCCCAAGAGGGTTAAGGCAGTGCTGGACAATAATGGTGGCCACACAAATTATTGACACTTTGAGCTCAATTTGGACATTTTCACTTAGGGGTGTACTCACTTTTGTTGCCAGTGGTTAGACATTAATGGCTGTGTGTGTTGTTATTTTGAGGGGACAGCAAATATACACTGTTATACAAGCTGTACTCTCACTACTTTACATTGTAGCAAATCGTAATTTCTTCAGTGTTGTCACATGAAAATATATAATAAAATATTTACTAAAATGTGAAGGGTGTACTCTCTTCTGTGAGATACTGCGTGCGTGCGTGTGTATTAGGGCTGTCAATCGATTAAAATATTTAATCGTGATTAATCGTATGATAGTAATGAGTTAACTCGCGATTAATCGCACATTTTAGCACAAAAGCACAAATTCACTGAAATTTCATATTTTTTGACTAAAAACTAGACTTCTTTTCTTAGGTCATTTTGCTCATCAAGAAAATCCATCTTGATTCAAGAATTTGTAGACATTTTTAATGGAAAACAAGACTAAGAAAGTCATTTTTTGCAGTGTGAGACCTCGATCACACGTGACAGGTGACACAATGCTGGCAGCACAACTGAGCATGAAACAAACTTCTCTCCTCCTAGTAGTTCACTCACATACCTACAATAATAGAGAATGGCATTTTAGTTTGACATAAGACATAATGAGTCTCACTCTCTTGTAATCTCTCACTGACTCACACGTGTACACACACACGTGCACGCACAACACACACGCCTATACGACGCACATGCACTACACACACTTACTTTGATTGAGAAACCCAGAACACCCATTTAGCTATCGATGTGGTGAGTCTGTTGCTTGTGGAGTTGTGCATCCGTCTCCGCTGAAAACAATCTAGTGTGGTCTGCCTTTGGCGAGGAGGAGGAGAGCTCTCTGCGTCAGTCGTATGCTTCGCCATCAAGTGATATTTTAAACTCGACGTGCTGCGGTGATAACTTAATTCACATCGACAATAAATGCAGATCACTTTAGTCTTGTCGACAGAACCATCAGACATCGTTTTATATATGAATTTTCCGTTCAGAAGACCCATTTTCTTTCTCCATTTCTGTTTGCTGCTGCATCGTTTACTTTCTCAAACTACGGGCAAGGCCAAGGGTCAAACAGAAAATGTGCTGTTAATCGCACGTTAATAATATTAGTGCCGTTTAAAGGAATTTGCGTTAACGCGTTAATTTTGACAGCCCTAATATATATATATATATATATATATATCAATCCTTGACTTCAGTACTAACTTGATTTATGTCCAGAAACCACAGTCTCACTTATGGTCCCTGTGGGGATCAATTGTTGTTTTCCTTTAATGAGATAACATGTCCACAGACAACTCAAAAACAGTGAAACAAACAAAAACAGTGCATACATCTGGGGCTCCAAAAAAAAGATTTCCATTACTTCTAAACAACCTACAGGTCTTACTTTTTAGGTCTCCATTATATCTAACATATAACAATTTAAAAAAGTGCACATTCCTTTAGTACTGATACTCACAAAATACTGCATGTGTCTTCTGACATTGCATAAGGTATGTTCGACGTCTTGAAATGCTGCAGACCGATCGGCGAATGTCTGATATCAAAGGTACCGCCAGAATGTTTCGAAAGCACACGGCTCTCTGCTCTCGCGGCACTTTGATGTCATACGCCGATTGGTCTGCGCAACACCTCATGAAAGCGAACATAACTAGCGTCTTGCTAATAGCTTTGTAGTTCGGTTCGTACGTAGTCAAGATGCTTACATACTGGCATTGAAACTCCTCTGTCAACCTTAACAGCTGTATGTATGGGCTTCATACGATTCATATGCGAGACTGCTCACACATATATGAGGAGTTAAACACGGTATTCTTTACGTCACGACTTAAGGGACAGTTCATCCAAAAATGAAAATGCTGTCATCATGTACTCAAGATCGTGTATAAATTTCTTTCTTGTAACCAAACAGATCTCATCCCCCATTTACTGCCACAGTAGGGAAAATAAATACTATGTCAGTAAATGGGAGATAAGATCTGTTTGGTTCTTCCAAAAATTCTTTGAAAATTGATTGGTTTGTTGAAATTTGGAAGCCTTGCCATTGAGCTGTCAATATAGTCCCACCTTCGTTTGGAGGGGAAGTTTCTGATATTTATGAAAAATAATGAGGGCACAAGAAATAAAAAATTGATTGATCATATAATAACTACTGCAAGATTCCATTAAAGTAACACTGAAATCAAAACTGATATCAAATCAAATCAAAACGTTTTTGTAACCCTCATTGTTTTTTCATGTTTCTGCTTACATATTTTCTGTTGACCATTGAACTGTTGTATAAAAGCAGCATTGCACTCGCATCATGGTGTGTTAGTTTTATATCAGCACACTGATTATCTGTGGCTTCGTGCCAATGGCCAAATCGCGTCCTGCAGATGCGACAAAGTGAAAAAAAAAACATTTGTTCTTCTGAATTTTGACGTGTCTGGTTCTTTGTAAACAGGTGGTGGAGGATGGATATGAATTCTTTGCAAAGAGGCAGTTAGTCACACTTTTCTCAGCTCCCAACTACTGTGGAGAGTTTGACAACGCAGGTGCTATGATGAGCGTTGATGAAACCCTCATGTGCTCGTTTCAGGTTTGTGCTTTTTTATAATGAAACTAAAGGTTTGGCAAGTATAAAATTGTATAAAAAAAAAATTTAACCAACAAAATTTTAAATGTCTGTTTAGTAGATCGCATAGTCTGTCATGCATTAGCACAGTGAGTTTTAACATTCTTTTTTTTTCTGTCAGATTCTGAAACCAGCTGAGAAGAAAATTCTCTCATATGGTGCAGGCGCATTTGGTTCTGGCAGGCCCGTAACTCCTCCACGAAATGCAGCCAAGGGTGGCAAACCCAAGAAATAACACCAACTCCTGCAACACACGCATCCATCTTTTCCTTCACTCTACCTCTCCTTCCTCCTTTACTCCAAACACCAAATCAGTGCAGGGCCTTTTTTAGCTGTCTCCATCAAGATGAGATTGCTGTGAATCTGAGTGATATTAAATCTTGGAGTCTGTTGGTGTGTATGTAAAACATCTAAAGTATCTATTTGTAGAAACTTTTGTTGTGGTGTGTCTGTGCGTGCGAATGAGATGTTTCTTTTCTAGTAATTGATTATTTTACTGCATTTTTAGCCATGTTGGTTCATCTCTTTGTAATGCATCTTTAGCCATAACTTGATAACTTGGGATGTTTATTGGACCTAAGTGACACATTTCTTTAAAAACAAAGCCTCAGGGTCTGGCTGTTTATCCCCATAGTGGGAACGGGCTGCTTCATTACCCTCTAGCTCTAAAGCAATCTAAACAGAGGTGATTGTGTCCTTAAATGTGTGTACATCACTGCCACTCTCTTAAATGTGAAACTTTAAGTGTGTGTTTCTTGACTAGTTATTGACGGCATTCTGTACATTTTCTGAAATACCGCCCATTTTGGCACATTCTTCAGCAAAATTCCCAATGTTGTAATAGCTCGATCTGTTAAAATATTTAGTTTTTCCCTTTTTTAGACCATGATGCATATGTGAATAATACCGTGTGAAAGCCTGCAAGTGACATGGGTGCCATCATAGTTGCATTTTGCACAGAAAACTACTGTGCTACTCTTTCTTTTATGGCACATGTCTGTGACTGTGGCTGTGTCCCACTTTGAAAATTACCTTTCATGAATTAAAAGGACATTTTGTTTCTTTTTGTAGTCTTATGAATTCAGGCCAATAAAGTGAGAATCTACTGCAACCACGTGGAGTGTAATTTTAAATTGCTGATATAAAATTAATGTATTCAATGTTTTTAAAAAGGTAGATTCTCATGGCCCAGCTTTATCATAAGAGCGAGGTTATGCAAGGGATTGTGATACCAAAAAATGTAAACTTATTTACTCGCCCCCATTTCATTTGTTTTCCGACAAAGTTGTTGACCAAACAACATTAGCACCATTGACTTGTATTGTATGCACACAAAACCACAGAGACATTAGTCAACGTATAATTTAGGTTTAACAGATAACCATTCACAAAAGTAAATCAAAGAACTATCCCTTTACTACGGAAGCCCTGAACCACAATGTAAAAAAAACCTTCAAGAATGTTTTTTCTTACATTCCCTCCTGTAGCTTAAAACTGTCCTAGTTCTATTTTTTCCTCTTGAAAGCAATGTTTGTTTCTCTTTAAGAGACTACACATGGGAAGAAAAACTTTTGCTAGCTAACAATTAGCATACAGTAACAACACTGACCACCAGGTGCCACTGTCAGCCGTCAGTAAGAATTCAATCTTGTGCTCACTATGCCTCTGTGCTGACATCGTTTAATACCATTATTTTGTTATGGTTACTTGTGTTTGATAGGGCAGTGGTTCTCAACTGGTTTGGTCATGGGACCCACATTTTCACATAGTCATCAAGCCGCGACCCACTTTTTCTGAAATTTGTAAATGGGGATTTTTGGACCCCTAACGCACTTAGAACCTTCTAATGCTGAAAAAAATCACTTTTTTCTTGGAATTATAAGGTTCTATCTGTAGAACATTCATTATAGCAATACATTTTCAAGCAACACAAACAATTTACTTATCATCTTTGTTAAAACAAGAAATTAGTGTTTTAATAATGTGTAAATAAGCTACATTTACATGTTTTTTAATGACATTTATTTCATATTTTAGGGCGCTTTTTTCTTGTTCAGGTTAAGCATAAGATTTCGGAATCTATCGCTGCTGGGTAGTGTTGTGTTCATAAATATAAACAAATAATCTCAACAAAACAAAAGAATATTGCAGTTTGCGCTGCTCTCATTGACAAGAGTGTCAATACACATTAGCTGTGTCTGAATTCGCCCACTATGTCAGATATAGGCTAGTGCACTATATCGGGTGTCCGCCATTTTGTAGTGGTGTCCGAAACCTGAGTGAACTACTTCATTCCCTACATTCGTTCACTCTTTTTACCCACAATGCACTCTGATGTTCAGTGTACATTCGATGTAGGCTGTGTTCCAATTCGGGGGCTGCGTGCTTTGAAGGCTGCATTTTAAGACCAATTGCGTCACAGCAGAGCGACTGAAGGCTGGTAAGGCTGTCCCAATTCAAAGGTTGCTTCAAAAGCAGCCCCAAAATGCGACCTTATTTCCGCAGGGTTTTAAGGATACAACATATGTATCCTTCACAGCTTTGGCTATCCCGAGATTCATTGCGCGCCTGTAACGGCTTGATATTTTTTAATAATCCATCAAAACTTTAGGTAAATAAAAGTATGTAATTCATAAAAACGGTCAATTTCAGTGTTTTAATATTATATATGATGTTGTTAATTAACATTATTGGTGCATTATTGTGTTTTTTTTAATTTTGTAAGGTTGGTTAATTTAATATACTGTTGGGCTGTTTTAATCTACATATTCTCGAAAATAAAATATATATTTTTTCTGGCTCCGTATTTGTTTAAAAAAGTCAGAAACGTCTCTGCTGTGTCCTGCTGGCACACGCAACAGGAGCAGCATGTGACGCAAATCACGCAATTAGGAAATCCTCCGCGAGCTAGACCGTCTCATTCAGTTCGCTTCTTGAACTTTTGAGGCTGCGTGCTTTGAAAACCAAGTCCTCGTTTTTAAGTCCGCGACCTTAAAGGTTGCAGCCCCTGAATTGGGACACAGCTGTACTGTTCCTTTTCAATGGCGGGTGGCTGGCAACTTACGTTTGAGGCGCATATCCGCCACCTACTGTCCTGGAGTGTGGGCCATAGATTTGCCATGTGATGTAATGACAAGCGCAACAACTTAAATTATGAGAGACAGGCTGCATTAACAACGTAACATGGGTTTTGTACAAGTAAACAACACTTAAAACAAAGCTTTCAATTTTCTTCAAGTACAGCACATTCGGGTCTTTTTATTTTCATGTATTTTCATTTTTACCTTGTAGGGCTGTATGCTTTTGATAACAGTAAACAATTAAAAGGAATACAACAGCTTTGTGATTTTGCGGTGCGTTTTCTCAGTTAAATTTCGGCAATAACAGGCCCATCCACACTTCCCATTGTGAAGAAGGATTATGCCAATGCAATGTTCTTTTTGTAACAGGAACATGCTTGACTGTAAACTGCTGCAAATTGTTATTTTGTCTGTATTGGTTGATGTCTCTCACGTAGATACGTTGCTCCAATATGCATTTTATTGTAGTATTAAAAACAACCTGAGTAAATCTCTTCTGTGGTGTTTTCATGTGCTAAGTATGTTTTAACATGGACGTTATCCAAATCCAAACATTTAAGCAATATATAATATTTTAAAGGGCAAACATTTACATTTTACATTTAGTCATTTAGCAGACGCTTTTATCCAAAGCGACTTACAAAGAGTATAAGGAGCAATAAGCAATATGTCATACAGGAGCAATAATGCAATAGGTGCCAAACATACATATAAAACACAAACGTAAATAAACTGCTGAAAATAAGCTCAAAATTAATGCTTCGTATTTAAATTCTATGAATTAAAACTACACAGCAAAATCACCAGTGTTAAAAAAGGTCAAATTAACTCTCACAGTGTATATATAATCCACACTTTGAGATTGAGGTCAATGTTAATGTTACATTGGCTTTACAATAATTAACAACATGTTTAATTGTACATGAAAGTCGGCGGACACTGTTTTGTTGGCTGTGCGTGGTATTCTGTCCCGTGGGCTCATGGGATATAGAGAATCTCAAGTATCCGTCGCGGAGTACTTCTAAATCTGGGTGTAACCAGTAATCCATCCGGGAATTTCTCGCCTACTGTTTTATGAATAGCCTACTGATTCGGACATAGCTGTTCAAGTACTGTTTTCTTCTACTAGGCGTATTCGGACGCAACTTTAGTATTCACATGTCCAAATCTAGCGAGAAATAGTCCACCACCAGGGTATTTCTCGCCTACTGTTTTGTGAATACTGACGATTCGGGCATACTATTCGTTCGCCTATTGCTTTTTGCCTACTATATAGCAAGGAAGTATGCCATTTTGGATTCAGCCTTGGTTTTTTGGAGTCGGATCCGATTCTCGTCTCACACTTTTGGAGTCGATGGAATCGACACTTCGACTCCATTTACTGTCATTCAAAACGGGCTCAGGAATACAAATATGAAATAAATTAATGTAACTAATGTTATAAGCTCTCCTTGTTATTCGTAAACATTTACTCAGTAACTTTTAATCAAAGTCACTGAGTGCAGCACTGACACGTCAGAGGTGTTCTGGCCCTCCCGGCTGAGACTGGTTTCTCCTGAGGTTTGTTCTCCATTTATTTATTATTGGAGTTTGTGTTCCTCGTCATAATTGTTTAATTGCTTTTTACTTTGAGTAACAAACATTACATTTTCTTACACAAAGCACAAACTGGCCAAAGACATACTTAAAATCATAATAAATTAAAAACTCTATGATTGTGTGTACTTAGTTTTTGATGAACATGGTCTGAAATCAACATGCTCAGACATGAGGCAGCTCCTTTTCTCCTTTGTGCTGTTATGGCGATATCTTCAGGACTGACCTTAACATAATCTCTGGTGCAGGCATTGTGAATCAATTTGGGTCATTTCAGAGGGTTTGTTTAATCATCTTACCTGATCTTCCAGCAGAAGAAAAATTGTAACATAATTTAGACATCATGTATATAAATGTTATCATATAAATAACTAAAAAGGCATTGACTACTGTAGCTTTAATGTAGATTTTACATATCTAGACATAAGGCTTGCTTTGCTTTGAAACATGTAATATGGCCTGTGGAGGGAGGCATGTGTGAACCCAAATATTTATCACAACCTCTCCATTCAACTAGGCTCATCAACCATCAAACCTTCCAGAACGGCCAGAAACCTGGGAGTGGTAATCGATAATCAGCTAAACTTCACGGATCATGTTGCCAGCACCACCCGGTTCTGTAGAGTCATCCTCTACAACATTAGGAAAATTAGACCTTTTCTGTCCGAGCATGCTACGCAAGTCCTAGTCCAGGCTCTTGTCCTGTCCAGACTGGACTATTGCAATGCGCTACTGGCTGGACTTCCAGCTTGCACAACCAAACCTCTACAGATGATCCAGAATGCATCGGCAGGAGTGGTCTTCAATGAACCAAAGAGAGCACACGTCACCCCTCTCTTCATTAAGTAATATTGGCTCCCTATAGTCGCTCACATCAAATTCAAAGCTCTTGGTCTACAAGACCACCACTGGTTCTGCACTCCCATATCTTCACTCGCTAATACAGACTTATGTACCCGCCAGATCCCTACGCTCGGCAAACAAACAATGTCTTGTAGTGCCATCCCAAAGAGGGATAACATCGCTCTCACGTTCCTTCTCGGGATCTGTTACACATTTGTGGAATGATCTGCCCGATGCTACAAGATCAGCAGATTCTGTAGCCATCTTAAAGAATCGGCTGAAAACACATCTCTTCCGTCAACACCTGACCCATTAGTACTGACTTCAATTTCTTTACTCTTAAAAATCCATAGCTTTGTATATGTTTTTTGTTGTCCTTATGTTGTTACAATTATTTATATTGTTTACCTCATTTGTAAGTCACTGTGGATAAAAGCGTATGCTAAATGACTAAATGTAAATGTCAAATGTAAATGAACAACTGCACCAACTGGAAAAAGAGTACATGTTACAACCTTTGAAAGGAACAGTCAGTCAAGTAAATTAAATTAAAACCTGTTGTGGGAAATGACATACTGGTGCATAGCACTGCGTTTTTAACATGCGGGTAAAGACTTCTAGTTATGCAAGCTTACAGTGAGTATTTGCCTCTCTTTGAATGTTGCGGAGTAGGAGGAAAGTTTGTTTAACTGTCTAGCTAGCTATCAAAAAATAAAAAAAATGCTGGTACTGTATCTCTATCGCCTCCTTAAGTACTGAGGTTTGTTAGAGCTACAGTATGCAGTAGTTAAGTGTACAGCAAGACCGCACCCACCAATCTTTTGCATCTGTGTTTCATGGCTTGTATGTCTAGTGTAACTCTTCAGAAAGAGTTACACTATTCAGTGTCTTCAGAAATTCTTACTCCCAAACTGTTTTTTTGAAATAACAGCATGTATGCAATGCACAATACTTTTCTGTATTCATGACCACAATGCATAGTATTCAAAACAGTACTATTTTCAACAATTCAGTGCATTTGACCAGTATGACAAATACACAGAAAATAATATCAGCAGCTATTTTTTCCTATCTTTTTTGATTAAATAAGAAGGGTGTAATTTTTTGTAATGTGATCGTTTGCCATATGACTGTTTGGAATGTTTAATGTTACTGTTGCACATTGTTTCATAATGTGAATGTAAGAATTACTATGTTTAGTAAGTAGTAGTAGTATGCTATTGTAAACCAAGCCAAATATTAAAAGTGTGTTATAAAATGTCTGCACTGTGCAGTGACGTGTGTCTTGGAATATTTTTAGTTCTGATACCATTCAAGTTAACACAAATGTTGCTACTAGCTCAATTCTTAACACTAACACCTCTAAGTATATAATACACCAGTGCAAAAAAACACTAGATGCACATCACTACTGTGTCTACAAATGTCAGTGTACCATGTTTGAAAGAGTTTGGACTTAAGAATAATAAATAGCACATGCTACAGCACAGCTCTGTACTTTGACAGTGGTATGAACTCTAAGCTCAGCAGTATCTCCTTTCATGTCAGCAGAAACCAGGAACACCAGGTTGAGTAACTCGAAACGTATCTGTGCCAAGTGTGTGCGTGTGTGTGCGTGTGTGCGTGTGTGTGTGTTGGGGTGTTCATGCACTAAAGCAATTAGAGGGGAATAAGAAAAGTTCATGTTGTCTTCACTCTTAATGTGAATTCATGACATGACATCATTAGCCTGGCAAGAACATGTCCAGCTTATATTTCAGTCTCAACGAAAGAAAGAAATAAGCAATTATATTTAGCATAAAATTCAAGCATATTTTTAGAACAATTCATGATATTTTCATAATATTCTTAGATAATATTGCAATACATATTCATATTTTGTGTCCACTATCGTTAAAAATAGACATTTGCTTAAAGGAATAGTTCACCCAAAAATAAAAAAATCTGTCATCATTTCCTCACCCAGATGTTGTTCCAAATTTATATACATTTTCTTATTGTGCTGTACACATAGAAAGATATTTGGAAGAATGTTTGTAACCATCATTAAGGAAGAAAAACTACTATGGTTATCAATGGTGCCCCAGAACTGATTGGTTTCCCACATTCTTAAAAATATCTTGTTTTGTGTTCAACCGAACAAATAAATGTATATAGCTTTGAAACACCTTCAGGGTGAGTAAATGATGACATAACTTTTAGTTTTGGGTGAACTTTCCCCTTAATTGTCCTCAAAACCAACATACAATCCAATAAAATGGTATCTTGCTTGTATGTACTGTTGCCTAAAGACTAATTTTAATTTTAAGTTCACCTAACATTAGAGGACAGAATGCCAACATGTATCATATATACTGTACTAGATTTAGTATACAGGCATGTTAATTGATTATAGCAGTATATTTTTAATAATAATCATAATTTCAAACAGTTTGTTTTATTTAGGCAGCTTTAAAGTTTGGTTCGTTGCAAAAACAAAAATACTGGAAAAGATATAGATTACAGCTGTTCTATGGTCGTGCGGTGTATATATGAAACAGTAAAGTAAGATTGATGAACTGGTTTCAGCTAAGCCCCTGAGCTGTGAGTCCGAGGATAGTCTGTCCTGTGAGATATTGAGTTAAATGTCATTGGGTGCTCGGAGGAAAACGACACACCCGTCTGCATTGCTATAATCACAGTGTGTTGAATGAACAACAAGATAGAAAGCACAGATGCATGTACAAAGAACTTTCAATAGAATAAGTGGTAATGTCGCTTTCGTGTACTTTCCCCAGCATACCTTTTGAATGAATGATAATATTCTATTAAACTGTCCAGTGGATGGGTGTGTCAGACGTGTGAAATATGTCAATGCAGCTGTCCGACAGATTTCAAAAGTGAAGACAGGCCATTTATTGTCTGCTTTTGCTTGCCTCTCAGCTCTCTCTTCTGTACACTTCAGATCACAATTTTGTAAGCTGGTATATGGCAATTCATGCTGCCTTCAAGTGATGTCGGAAATATTGTATTTATGTGTTCCGCAGACATGAATGCTCTTAATAAAGTTGTTTGAAGTTGGTTCTTGGCCAACATCAAAAACATTTGTTGTAATTACCAAGAAAGACATTAGGCCATTTAATGTCGTTTGCAGGGTTTTGCCACAGTCAGAAAAAAATAGCGATAAAGTTATTTAACTTCTGGTCTATTTTATATTTACCCTATACATAGCACTTTAAAGAATGCTTTTTCTACCATTGCATGCTAGTTTAGTTGATGAGTCATTCTTCATATGTGTCGCATTAATTATCTCATTCGTTTTCTTTGTTTGGTCCTTGTATTTAAATCCCGAGTTCTCCCTTGTTTCTATTTTGATGTCATTTGTCTCCTGAGTTGATTATTAAAGATTTACTCAGTGTTGTTGTCAGGGAGGCGGGAGAAGAACCCAAGTGCAGGCAGCAGTTAATATAACAAAGATTTATTTAAAACTCAAAACAAAACCCACGATGGGGAAAAACCAAAACTTAACAAAGATGAACTCACGCAAAACTGTAAAAGATTTCCCACGAGGGGCAAAAACAAGATAACTAAACTTCCAAGAACTTAGACAGACTGGAAAAACAAGGCATCAAGACAAGGTACGAATATCTGCGACAGAACGGTACAAAGCTAACAAGCAAATGGTACAAAACGAACGAGCACAGGACAGCAGACACAAGGGTATTAAATAAGGGAACTAACAAAGAAGATAACAATGGGCAGGTGTGGGTAATGAGACACAGGCGGAAGCTAAACGAGGAAACGAGAGGGGCGGGGCCAAGGACGAGACCGGAGAGAACGCACATTATGTCGTGGCCGACAATAATATGTTTCTCTCCACACAAAACAAGAGACTCTGCCATGATTCTGCCACAAGACCAAGAAAGACATGACATGATGAGGCAGAACCATGACAGTGGTCTTTAGTGAGATTATGATACTTTAGTGCGGGATTTACCACAGTACCTAACATTCATAACACTTGTCATATTTTCGTTTCTCATCTATCATTGATTACTCGGGGGCAGCTAGCAGATGACAATCCAAGGCTCAGTTTAGATAATCGGAGGATCACATCAGGCATGGACACCTATTTTTTCACTATTTCTTCATTATACATGAATATTACGTGATTTTTTTGTCATTTGAGGACATGTAGTCCAACATCCAGTAAATGTTTTAAAGAATATTTAAATTCTATAATTTAAATTACTCTCCTTAAATTATATACAGCATATATATATATCACTGGAGTTAGTTGTACATATTTGATGTGATATCAGAAGCTTTTTAAGGCTACTATTTTGATAACAATCAAACAAATACTGTATTTGAATATTTGGTGTTGTATTGATATTTTAATAATCTTCCTGATCTACTGTGTTTATTAGTTCGTGGGATCTGAGTTTCTTAAAAGGAATCTGAGTATGTGTAGTGTCTGAGAGGCGATGGAAATTCTCCAGGCTGACGTCTTCCCCTCCATCTCTGTTTCGCCTTGTGGTTGAGTAAGCGCTAAACAAGAAGCCCACCATCTTTGAGTAACAGACAAAGTCCGTTTTTAGGTTTACGTTTAATCTAAACCTTGGCATAGTTGGATCTATCAGTTAACAAAAAAATCTATAAATGTATACAGCATGTTATCTACATATATGGTTAGTGGAACATTAAAATGATTTACAGTATTAGTGCTAGCCAATAAGGACAAAGCAAGTATAGGTGTCCGCTGTTAGAAGTCAGGTTGGAACTAGATTACCTAATGTCCCGGCCTGTGAAAGCTGATCTTGAAAGGTGCTCTTCAGACTGAATTGCTGAGAAGCTCTCAAACATTTTTAAAGCAGCATGACAGATTTGTATAAATCAAATTGGATCGATGTAAAATCAAATGAGATCTGAATTTGATCATAAGTGATGATATTATCCTTTTCAAAAACTGTTCTTTCTCATGCCAAAGGCGTGGATCTCAGTGTGGCATTCACTTGTTGTAACCACACTCCTTTAATGCTTGTACCAAATTAACCCACCAGCACATCTATACACCCCCTCCCCACATCAGAGGCCATTTGGCCCATCACTCACTTTCTTCTGTCTCTCACTCTCTCTCTCACCTTCTCCTCTCTCCTTATTCCACTGACCATGCATGTTCCAAAAACAGATCAACTTTTCATTTCATTCAGCCCTTAGGTATCTACCCTCATGCTCCTTGCCCACCCCGTTACCCCCTAGATTATCAAGTCAAGTCGTCCAACCCCTTAACCATGACCCTGCCCTGCAAAGCCATATGCAGGAGACTGGAATTCTGGGGTGTGGCGATCGACAACTTAGGCCAATGGAGCAGCTGGCAGCCATATAAAAGGGCACACAAGTGGGAATTTATTCGCTCTTTCTGTCAGTCCATCGCTCCTGTGAGGAGGGGGTCCAAGTAAGGGGTCAGATTTTGCAGTGCAGAGAACACCAAGTGCAATAGATACAATCAATAAGAAGCACGGATAGACCCGTTTAACGAAGCTTTTTGCTACTACTGAAGTTCCTTCACTCCTGACAGGATGGAGGACTCTTACACCAAGACCCCGGTCGAGACTCTGGCCTACTTCGGGGTTAGTGAGAGCACTGGCTTGTCCCCTGATCAAGTCAAGAAGAACCTGGCCAAGTACGGCTATAATGGTGAGATCCATCAGATGCATGCAGCGATTGCTTAGAAAATCTGAACGTTGGGAACATCTCTTATTTCAAAGCCACAGCTTTTGGGTTAACAGCTTTGGAATAGTGATAATGCTCAACACAACTGCATAGACTATATGCTACTCTGAGGCTACGTGTTTCCCTTTGTTAGAAATACATAATAGATGTTTAAGGATATTCTGAAATGTTCCCTACTCGGTGACATTTGAAGTGACATCAACAGGTTGTGGCGCAGAAGCTGAGAAGCAGGCTTTGAAAATAGCCTGTGGCAGAGGGGGTGAAGGGGAGAGAGACATGTGATGGCACAGGGGTCTTGCTTGGTTATTTGAGACGTCTTATTAAATGAACAGTATATGGGGGTAGGCAGATTCTTAGATGCTGCCTGAAGTTGGCCTGGGAGATCACATATGTTATTGTCATTGCAAAGTCGCACAACAGGTCTTCTTATAAAGAGAGGCTTTAGCATGCACAAGCGCTTTTTACTTCCAATACGTTTTCCTGAAGTGTTGGAAACACGAAAGACTTGATAACATGAAAACACTTGTGTGAAAGGCCATTTCAAAATAATGTGTATTAGCAAGCATTTCATTTACAAAAAATATGTGTTTTGGATGATTGTGTGAAGATATTTAAATATATTTCAATGTTAGACTGTATAACTGGAATCTATAAATTATGTTAGGAAAAATAGTGTTTAATCGTCTTCTTAATCCAGGATCTTATTGTTTAAATACACTTTTTAATTAATTTGCATTCTTAAATATTGTATGTGTTTAGGGTGATGTATATTAGGGGTCATAATTCATTCATCTGTATTCATCAAAAAAGACTCTACTTTGATTTACACATACTGTATGCCAAATGTCTTGCCTATTTGCAATTAATTAATGATTCTTAATCAGTTTATTCTTTTTCTTTTTATTCTGCCTGCTCCATATACTTTGATTCTCAGAGCTGCCAGCTGAAGAGGGTACGTATGAACATTTCGCTGTTAAAGGAACAACATTTTATTATACTAGTTACTGTGTTGTCATTAGTGATAAGCACTAGATTTTAATCATGTATCTTGAAAAAAAAGGAAATACTAAACTTTGGTCCATTCCCTTGCAGGAAAGTCCATCTGGGAGTTGATTGTTGAGCAGTTTGAGGATCTGTTGGTCAGAATTTTGCTGCTTGCCGCCTGCATCTCTTTCGTAAGTCAGCAATTAAAAGTGGCCAATTAAAGTGCATCACAAACCCAATGGTAAACTAAATATACTAGTTATTATTTAGAATATTTTTTTTTGGATGAAACTAGTTCGACAGAATGTGGAAGATGCTGTCATTCATATATGCTGTGATCTTTGACATTCACTTTTAAACATACCCTTTCAAGTACTTTAACCAGCTGTTGTAGTACGGTGTAAGTTGCCATATGCACAAACCCAAGCATCTGTGGAGTTGTGCAACAAGGCACATATGCACTGTCATTCTAATACAACTGAGAACTCTTTGTTGCTTAAAAAATAGTTTTCTAAACACTAGTGTGGAAGCCGCACATTTTTTTTAGTGTCAAGTTGAAAAGTATCAGTAGGGTGGAGGCTTGGGGGTTGGAAGTGTGTTGGGAGGTTAGAGGTGAACGCGGGGGGGTATTCATTTCTGACTCCCACCTCTCTGCGTCTTGGCCAGTTGTTTCAATGTCCTTAGAAGGGAAATATCGAGGAGTACTGAAGGAGGGTGAGTGGGAGAAGAGGTTTATTTTAAGAAGGAGTCAAGTAAAAGACAGAAACTCTATCCTTCAGGAAAGGTCAGGGGAGATGTTGGGCTAGGGCAGAAAATATGAAGGTAGCGTAGATATATCAAAGTCTGTTGTGCAACAATATTGTGCAATACAGTTTTGAGTGGCACATTTATATGCCTAAAGTGTGTTGCACAAGAGGCAAATAAACCTCATGACCATTAGAATCATGTTATAAGAATATAGCATTTCTCCACTTCATAAATAACATTTAATATGGGCCCAGTGAGCCCATAAGCCTTCATCTGGTTAACAAATCAAGAGTTTATACAAATGCAGTATATTTCTTTGCATTGATGAACATGCTCAACAAATGTTTACGACACATGCCTATATGCCTATATTTCATATTTGAAAAACACGTTATGAGGAGGTAATTTAATAACATGTCATTTTTTCAAAGTGTTTTGGAATTATGAGTAATTTCTCACAAGATATCAATCCAGTCTCAAGGCAGTTCGTGGCATAGGCCCAACATTTAGAATCTATTGATTCGTGTGGACACAAACTTTTGTTTCGTGTCACTCAGCACAACTTTCAATACACAGACCGCGTGTATATATACATTTCTATATTTATAACCTGATATTAAAGGAAATCGTACATATTTAAGGTGGCTAACCCACCCTTACCCCTCCCCTAAACCTAACGTCACAGGGGCAAAATCAAATCATAATAAAACGTACGAATGAGATCGTAGGAGATCGTAGTGAAATAGGTGCGAATTCCCATCAGATTGCGCTGATATATATTTATACATAGGAAAGGTACTGCCTATTAGATTGAAAGTCGTGCTGGGTGACACGAAAAAAGTCGTGCTGAGTGACACGAAACAAACGTTTGTGTGGAAAGGGGAAATTCGTGTCTATTAACACAAATCAATAGATTACATTTCGTGACAATGTCATGAATTGCCGTGAGACTGTGTGGAAGATATACACAGGACAACGTTGTATACAGTGTGCTAAGTGTTTCATCTTTTATAATATTGTGTGTGGACTATATGACACAATGACTGAAATTAGGACTAATAGATATCTTGTGTTGCTCCCTTATTTTTCTTTGTTTTAGGTGCTGGCTTGGTTTGAGGAGGGTGAGGAAACAGTCACTGCCTTCGTCGAGCCTTTTGTCATCTTGCTCATTCTTATTGCCAATGCTGTTGTCGGTGTCTGGCAGGTAATGCAGCAAACATACACAGTTACCTCAAAACAGGAAAGAATAAGTGAATGCATAGTTCGCTTGCATACACATACAAATATCTGTCTGTCGTACAGGAGCGTAATGCCGAGAGCGCCATCGAGGCACTGAAGGAGTATGAGCCTGAGATGGGTAAGGTCTACCGCTCTGACAGAAAGAGCGTCCAGATGATCAAGGCCAGAGAGATTGTCCCTGGTGACATTGTGGAGGTGTCTGGTAAGGTTTCTTCTAAAAAGCTCTTCTCTTGTTGCCATATCAAATAAACCTTCAATTATTGTTTTTTGTGAGTGTTAGGATTGGAGAACAAAATGTTGACAGACATGACAATAGTTACAGTGGCAATATATGTGGCCTAATGGCATTTAATGCATTGGTGTCAGTTTGTACTGGGTAGCAAGTGGTTAATAAAACTGTGCTGTGGTAAAAACTGTATATTTTTTTGCATAAATATCTATAACTGTTTGCCTCCATTAGGTTGCCATACTGTAAACCCTCTTTCCTCTTTCTCAGTTGGTGATAAAGTCCCTGCTGACATCAGACTTACTTCTATTCGTTCCACCACTATTCGTGTTGACCAGTCCATCCTGACTGGTTAGTACCTCTAGGATTGTACTGTAACTTAAATATCATCAAACAGATGATCCCTACTATCATGCATCTTCTTATCTGACTTTCAATTTTAATGTTATATAAGCAAGAATAACTCTGTGTAGGTGAGTCCGTCAGTGTGATCAAGCACACCGAACCTGTCCCCGACCTCAGAGCTGTCAATCAGGACAAGAAGAACATGCTTTTCTCTGTGAGTGAAGACAAAAGAAGAATCTTTCATTTTGTGTCCAATATTTTTTTCTTGATCTAGCCATACACGTTATTCTAACATTTTATATGGTTGATAGGAGATTGTACATGGCCTACTTTCTAAAAGTTCAGTAAGTCCCCATTCCTAAACTGGCCCGTGAATTTAGAGTTGATTTATTGGTTTATAGAAATGTTTTTCACATTTCTAACCCCAATTCTACATTAAACCCTATCTATAATTCCATTGGTTTGATGGTTAAAGCTATGTCCTTCAGCACCAACAGAAGGTGGTAATTCAAGAACAGGACCTACAGTATTTAGGTAAATCACATTTAGTTACCTGTCATTTGTTTGAATTTTTCCACGATATGCTCTCCCACATGTAGGGCACAAACATTGCTGCTGGCAAAGCTATTGGCGTTGCTATTGCTACTGGTGTGTCAACTGAGATCGGTAAGATCCGTGACCAGATGGCTGCCACCGAGCAGGAGAAGACCCCCCTGCAGCAGAAACTGGATGAATTTGGTGAGCAGCTCTCTAAGGTTATCTCGCTGATCTGCGTTGCTGTCTGGATGATCAACATTGGCCACTTCAATGACCCTGTCCATGGTGGATCCTGGATCCGTGGTGCCGTTTATTACTTTAAGATTGCTGTCGCTCTGGCTGTGGCTGCCATCCCAGAAGGTGAGGATAGCAATTCACTCAACACATCTCTCTAATGAGATTCTGATTTTCCACCGTTCAGGTAGCAATCACCTTTTGTCGACATTTCACGTTACATTTTTTGCATTTGGCAAAACTTTGATCTCAAGTGCCTAGAAGACACTTTTTATCAAGACATGCTTTTATTGGCAAAACTCATGACTTTTGCACTGTTTACCAATCTGCATCCATGAAAATGTCTGAATTTGTGGTCTTTCTTCAATGTTTGCTACATCAGATCAATTGAAGGTTGTTGCACCGAATCTTTCAGTCTTAAAAGTTTGTTACATTAAGGATTACCCTTACCTGTAATCAGGTAGGCAACCCCTAACTTGTTTCTCCTCACCTCTCAGGTTTGCCTGCTGTCATCACTACCTGCCTGGCTCTTGGTACTAGACGTATGGCCAAGAAAAATGCCATTGTCCGTTCTCTGCCCTCCGTGGAGACCCTGGGCTGCACCTCTGTCATCTGCTCTGACAAGACTGGCACTTTGACCACCAACCAGATGTGTGTGACCAAAGTATGTGTTCACATGCAGAGCAGTTCACATGCACATACAGACATCCAGTATTTATTAACGAGGCTAGGGCTAATACTGGTATAATGTAACCAGAACTTTTTAGAATGTAAACACAAATGCGTCCCTCTCTGCCTTGGTAACGCAAGAGTCTGAGCAATGACTTGAAAACATTTTCATTTCTCTTTGAACCCCCAGGTCCATCTATTAACCAACTAAGTTAACTTTTTTAATAACTTGCTTTCTTGGCTACAAAGAGAAACTGGTATCTAACCGACGAGTGACCAATCCTAAGTGGCGATGTCACTATAAGCATTGTATTTCCACGATTCAACACGTTTAGACAACCATGCTGAAAATTCCAGGCCGAAAGCATTTTGTAATCGTTCTGTGCCGAGCCAGGCTCAAGTGGAAACATAACCGTAATCGTTTCAGAAAGTGCTTGGAATGGTTCGGCGCGATGGTGGAAAAGTGCTCATTGATGTTGATATATACATTTTTATACACCTATTTACTCAGAGACTAAAAAGAAAGTATGTTTTTACAGATGTTCGTCATTGACAAAGTTGAGGGTGATCACGTTGAACTTGACTGCTTTGATATCTCTGGCTCCAAGTACACCCCTGAGGGTGAGGTGTAAGTATACAATCAAATGTTCCTTCTTAACAGACTATACGGTATGTTAGGCAATCCTAATCAGAGTCGTGAATGTAACCCCTTTAGAACAAAGTTGGGTGCTCGCGTTGACTGTAGTCAGTATGACAGTTTGGTTGAGCTGGCCACAATCTGCGCCCTGTGCAATGACTCCTCCCTCGACTACAACGAGGTAGGTGTGCATTCTTTCAGACATACTTGGTCAAGCTATAATATGATTTTTTTCATGATTAAACTATTTTAATTGTCTGTTGCAGTCCAAGAAGATCTTTGAGAAGGTTGGCGAGGCCACTGAGACTGCCCTGAGCTGCTTAGTTGAAAAGATGAATGTGTTCAAGAGCAATGTTAACAACCTGTCTCTGGTCGAGAGAGCCAATGCCTGCTGCAGTGTACGTATAGGAGTAAACCTTACTAGATACGCTAATAATATAGAGCTAATAGGAGATGTAAATATAACAGTATAACTCCAATGTGAATCCACTGTCACCTTGTGTAGGTTGTGAAGCAGCTAATGAAGAAAAACTTCACTCTGGAGTTCTCCCGTGATAGGAAATCCATGTCTGTTTATTGTACCCCTGTAAAAGGTGATGCAGGCTGCAAAATGTTTGTGAAGGTGTGTTTTTATAATTTTTTACCACACTGTATATCAAAGTACCATAGCCTTCGACATGTTTAATAGCATTACTGTACCATGGTTCCCATGCTAGTTTAAGAAACACATTATTACAGTCAATCATTTTGTTTAAGCATTCTGTTTTACTGCTTGTTTTACTTTGTGTCATTAATTGATGGATGTATCACATTTTCACTTTCCTTGTTTGGGTAATAGGGAGCTCCAGAGGGTGTGATTGACAGGTGTGCCTATGTGCGTGTTGGTGCTACACGTTTGCCCTTAACTGGTATTGTGAAGGATAAGATCATGGCCATTATCAAGGAGTGGGGTACCGGCCGTGATACCCTTCGTTGTTTGGCCCTGGCCACCCGTGACCATCCCTTGAAGGTTGAGGAAATGATACTTGAGGACTCTACTAAATTTGCTGACTATGAGGTAAACATTAAAAGAGTACACTTTGATAGATTTATACCAAGCAACATCCCAACTGCAAAGAACAGTTCGACTCCTGCTGTGTTAGGGGCTGTTTACACCTGGTGTTAAGATGCGTTTTGGTCAATCGGATCACAAGAGATTGACACTAAATACAGGTCTAAACGGGTGTGAAACGTTTTGAGCTTGTCCACTTTCGACCACTTCCAGAGGTAGTCCAAAACTCATTCTACCGAATTGTGTTCGTGGTGTAGACGCTCATGTGGTTGAATGCATTCGAACAGCCACAAGAGACCGCCTACTTTCTACATACGGCCATAATACGTCAAATTTCTTAATTGCGCAGACAGGATTTAAACTTTGCCGGTTGAACCTAAACGTTTGGTTTAAAAACGAAAAACTTTTTTACTATTATTATTTTTTTGCCATCTCCGGTCACGTTCATATGTATATTGAATGTGCTTATTTAGTCCATTTGATCTAAAAAAAATCCTTGAACAGCCCTTGTATTTAGCCGCCAATAAACATTTCCTTAAATAATTTAGAACAGAAGTGGTCGAAAGTGGACACATGAGATGAATTAAAACACCAGGTGTAAACAGGTATGTGTCTCTTTTGTCCACTTTCCGATCGACCAAAATGCATCTTAATGCCAGGAATAGGAAAGTTTGACATTCTTTTTCTGTCTTATTTGTTATTTCTCAGACTGACCTTACTTTCGTTGGCTGTGTTGGTATGTTGGACCCTCCCCGCAAAGAGGTTACTGGCGCCATTGAACTGTGCAGGGCTGCTGGCATTCGTGTTATTATGATCACTGGTGCGGATTTTCACTCCAGTTCACTACTTTTCCATTCTTTTATTAGTTTTTTCCATCACTTTGATCTTGTACTCTTGCAATGCCTAACAAATGACTAAGGAACCTTATTATAATGGAAATGTTCAGGTGACAACAAGGGTACTGCTGTGGCCATCTGTCGTCGTATTGGCATCTTTTCTGAGGATCAGGATGTGACTGGCAGGGCTTACACTGGCCGTGAGTTTGATGACCTGCCCCACGCTGAGCAGAGTGAGGCTGTCCGCAGGGCCTGTTGCTTCGCTCGTGTTGAGCCTTCCCACAAGTCTAAGATTGTTGAGTTCCTGCAGGGCTATGATGAGATTACTGCCATGGTAAGACATACGTTTCTATACTACTAAACACAGGCTAATTGAGACAATATCATGGACACCTTGTGATATGATTTACCTCAAGAGACCTTTGAGATTGTTTGTTTCTTCTAGACTGGTGATGGTGTCAACGATGCCCCTGCCTTGAAAAAGGCAGAGATTGGCATTGCCATGGGCTCTGGCACTGCCGTTGCCAAGTCAGCCTCTGAGATGGTCCTGGCCGACGACAACTTTTCTTCCATTGTGGCCGCTGTTGAGGAAGGCAGAGCCATTTACAACAACATGAAGCAGTTCATTCGTTATCTGATTTCTTCAAATGTTGGAGAGGTCGTCTGGTGAGAATCCATGCCTCACACTGAACACCCGATGCCCTTGTTTCATATTATGTTTAATATTCTCATGTTTGTGACACTCTTCTCTTCCAGTATTTTCTTGACTGCTGCTCTTGGTATGCCTGAGGCTCTGATCCCAGTTCAGCTGCTGTGGGTGAACTTGGTAACTGACGGACTGCCCGCCACTGCTTTGGGCTTCAACCCTCCTGATCTTGATATCATGGGCAAGCCACCCCGCTCTGCCAAAGAGCCTCTCATCTCTGGCTGGCTGTTCTTTAGATACATGGTCATTGGAGGTTGGTATCCTTAACATCTTTTTGGAAAAGCTTATGTTCTCTGTGTAAGCTTTGGTTGTATTCCTAAAAACTCATTGTCTTCAGGTTATGTGGGTGCTGCTACTGTGGCTGCTGCTGCACACTGGTTCCTGTATGATCATGAGGGTCCTGGTATCACATTTTACCAGCTGGTAAATATAAATATCTCAACTATATTATTTTGAATAAAGATATGGCTTTCTGTTAATTTCTGGTGATTTATCTTCTGGTATGCTGCGGTTTTTTGTAGTCTCACTTTATGCAGTGTCATGGAGAGAATGAGGACTTCACTGGCATTGACTGTGAGGTGTTTGAGGCTGCTCCACCTATGACCATGGCTCTGTCTGTCTTGGTGACAATTGAGATGTTCAATGCCCTAAACAGGTTACACATTTCATCTGATTCTGTTATACTGTTACACACTGTTGTGGCTTCTCTTAATCAATACTATAGCTCTGTTCCAAAACCTGCTGTTTACTTGGGAGCACCAAAAATATATATATATAATAGAATGTATAAAATATATATTCTTTGAAGCTTTACATAGACATTAATTCCCTGTCTTTTTCTGTAGTTTGTCTGAGAACCAGTCTCTTTTACGTATGCCTCCATGGAGTAATGGCTGGCTGATCGGCGCCATGACCCTCTCCATGTCCCTCCACTTTATGATCCTCTATGTGGACCCCCTGCCTGTATGAGTCTTTATCTTGTTTTTCACATTTGAAACCTATCCACTGACTGTGACTGTCCACTAACCATGATCTTCCTTTTCCTTTTCTAGATGATCTTCAAGTTAACTGACCTGAGCACTGAACAGTGGATAGTGGTACTGAAGCTCTCTTTCCCTGTCATTCTCATTGATGAGGTATTGAAATTTGTTGCCCGCAACCACCTGGAAGGTAAGTTCTAAAACATATGTAAATATGCATGAATCCACATAATTATAAAAATAAAATCTGTCTTATATCAGTATTAATAACTTTATTAATAACAATATTTTGTTCCTGGTTCTTTCATACTACTTGGGTCAATACTACTCATTCTACTACTGATTTACAGTTTACCACTGGATTTTACTGCACTATCTGTCATGAATCCCCATTCCCTCTCTTCATTTTTAACTCTCACACTCAAGTAATCTATTTAACACTAACCTGCTGTATTCACTTCCAGCCTAAACCAGTGCCCCCTCCCTCAGTTTTCAAGTAACAAAAGCAAGGTATCCAACACTCACCTCTTACAACACACGTGTTGTTCCTGTCTTTAAACAGTATGTGTTTGTTCAAATGTTCGTGTGTATCTGTACTTGTATTTGCTTTGGTGGAATGGTTTTGCTTTCAGAAAACAAGTGATTTTAAACTTATGTATGTATGTTATGTACTTATGTTATGTTATGTGCTATTACATTTTTTTAATGACAGTAATACATAATGTCAGGGCAACTATCCACATATATTTTGGGGATGTTTAGATGTTTGTTGGTTCCTTTTCAAGTAAATGCCTGATTGGTTTATCAACCAAGAAACAACAATTAACTACATATTCAATATATCCTAATTTAGATTTTATAATTCAATATTTAATAACGTACGTGTATTGAACACGTACAGTATGACTCTACCTTGATTTTTCTTAGACATATACCTAGTCATTCGATTCGCTTTAGATTTCATGTGACATTAACTTGGCCCTAAAACATCAATGACTTCTATTTATGACAAGGAATACATAGAGAGCCAGATTATCAATAAGTAATGCCTTATTTTATCCCTGTTACTATTATAATTCTTGTGACCGCAAAACACTTTTGGCGTAGTGTAGCCTAATGTATGACTTGCAAGCATTTGTGCATATATTGTAAATATATATATATATATATATGACCTACATACAGTATATATATATATATATATATACACACGTGTGACCCTGGACAACAAAACAAGTTATATGAGTCAATTTTTCGAAATTGAGATTTATACATCATCTGAAAGCTGAATAAATAAGCTTTACATTGATGTATGGTTTGTTATATTATATAACTTATATAAATATTTGGCCAAGATTTATTTATTTAACTTTTAAAACTCTGGAATCTGACGGTACAAAAAAATTAAAATATTGAGAAAATCGGCTTTAAAGTTGTTAATCAGAGGTGCAGTAGTAGGCTGTTGCTAAGAAGAAACAGGTTTGTTTTAATGCTCTCTATGGGCTTACGATGTTGTGGAGAGTAGATGAACCTGAAAGTGGAAATTCTAAGCTTTACATAGATGCCAAACTTCAGTGGTTAATTACCAAAGAGCGTGCAGCAGCGAGTAACGTTTGGAGGTGTTTTTATGGCCATTTTTGTTAGCGATTTTGCTGCATCCACTCACAAAAGTAAAGTTTTGATATATTTATGGTAGGAATTCATGGAACATGATCTTTACTTAATATCCTAATGATTTTTGGCATGAAAGGAAAACATAGATATATACAGTATATATATATTTCTACATATATTAATGTTTGCATTACCAAACCAACTCCATGTATAAGGCTTTTGCAAGTGCATTAAGCTTGTTTACTAATTTAACTAGTAGGTTGTGGCACTTAAAACTTAAGAATGAGTTCTGTGTAACACAAGTTTCGAATAAAGAATAAAAATGACATATAGAATAACATAGTTAATTACATTTTTGTGTTTTTATCTAACCATATCATCAAAAAAAAATTTACCAGGAACATCTACTTTGTGTATTAAAACTGCAAATTCAAGCATGGCTTTCAATGTTTAGCTATTTGTTGTGACACTGTGTATAATACCATTTGCTTTGTAGAAGTTTGTGTGCAGGCTAGAGGTAAAGTAATAGTTCTTTAAAAAATATCACATTTGTCAAAACAATATAATTGATGCCATTTGAATGCACGCAAATAAGATTTAAAAACAATGACAGAATGTTCTAATACTGTTTCTCCAACTGTTTCAGTTGACAGCGCTAGAACAGAGGATAATAAATGTGTGCTTGCATGCCTACATTATTTATATTCATTTAGATCATTTGAGATCATTTGCTAAACACACAGTAGAATAGCACTGAATAGCAACTGGAGCGTTCCATAGGATGACAATCAAATACAGTACTGCTTATTATTTCTTTAAGTCAGGGGTGTCAAAGTCAGTTCCTTGAGGGTCAATATGGGCGGGGAACAGGATATGAGAAAACTAGCGCTTCTCACGCCGTGAGTCCATCTGGTCGCACCTCTTCACGTGATGTAAATTCGCAGGTCAGAGTTCAACAAACTTGAAATTTGGAACGCAACGGCATGTGCAACTTCGCAGCAGAAGCTTGCGTTTCCGGTCTGTCGCATTCGCATGCGTATAAATGAAAGTCAATGGAGCAAAAAGACAGGTATGGCCTATGCGTTACTTGAAACTTCAAGGCAGGTGTGGTTGGAGCTAAACTAAACACTGGCCCTCAAGGAACTGAGTTTGACACCTGTGCTCTGTGATCTGTATTAAACTTCTGTAATGAACTCTTTTTTTTAATCACTTTCCAGCTAAAATTTGAAATGTAGAGATGAAAAGTGGGAGTGAAAGAAATGGGAGAAAATAATGAGAAGACGACAGAAAGGAGGAGGATTAAAGGAAGAATGTATAACATCCAGGTGGAGCTTCAGTGAGCCTGTTCACAACACAGAGAAGAAGAAATCATCAGAAAATGATCCAGAAAACAAAACTGGTATATTTAGGGACAGAGATTAATATATAGGACAACCCTTTCCAAATTAGTGTTTGAATTATGAAGTATTTTATTCTTAAAATTACCAAGAAAGGCATTAAAACACTTTTTTTGTTTAAATGGTACATATTGAGTTATCTGTCTTGTCTTACTTTTTTGTCTTTAACTCTATTTACACATTCTATTTTTCCAATCACAAGTCATGCCATGAAAAAAACACTACTACTACTACTAATTAATTGACTTTACTAATTAATTGACTTGGTAAGTACCTAAAGTTCATTTAAAAAGTATTTTATTTAGCTTTAAAGTGAGACAATGATTCTGTTCAGGGAAAAGGTAGTTGCTGAAATCACACATTTATTTTTATGTTATCACTAGTAGTAGACTATAGTTTCCAATAATTTAAACATATCTTCACATATAGCCCATATACAGTAATAGTTATTAAATGGCAATTTAAAAATATACATTTAATGTTTATCTGGTCAAGAAACATAAATAAATAAAATTCTAATATGAGTCAAATAAACTGCCGTTAAGTTGCAGTCTATAATGTTGTGGGAACATGACCAGGAAAGCAGGAGACAATGCTTGTAGTTCTATAACAACTTCTTTATTATAAGTTGACATACACAATAGCTGACCCTCCCCAGCCACAACTAACCAAAAACACAGAGAGAAAACCTTTTCTACCCAGAGGATCAAATCAAATTAAATACATGTAGGTCAATTGGAATTCATATACATAAGTAAATAACTAACTAAATAACCATAATTAACACACAAGTTCAAAGTAAATAAAACCAATACACAAACCAAAAACAAAACATTTAGATAACTGGCCTGCAGCCATATCACCCTGTAGCCCAAGACCGGTTGCCCACTGAAGCTAAGCAGGGCTGAGCCTGGTCAGTACCTGGACGGGAGACCTCCTGGGAAGCTAGGTCGCTGCTGGAAGAGGTGTTAGAGAGACAAGCAGGGGGTGCTCACCCTGTGATCTGTATGGGTCCTGATGCCCCACGACGATAGTGATGGGGACACTATACTGTAAAAAGCACCGTCCTTCGGATGAGACGTTAAACCGAGGTCCTGACTCCCTGTGGTCATTTAAGATCCCATGGCACTTCTCGTATAGAGTAGGGGTGTAACCCCGTTGTCCTGGTCAGATCCCCTCCACTGGCCCTTGTCAATCATGGCCTCCTAATAATCCCCACCCTCTGAATTGGCTCTATCTCTCGCTCTCTCCTCTCCACTTATAGCTGGTGTGTGATGAGCGCACTGGCGCAGATGTACTGTGGCTGCCGTCGCATCATCCGGGTGGATGCTGCACACTGGTGGTGGTTGAGGAGAGACCCCCTCATATGATTGTAAAGCGCTATATAAATGCCTCATTCATTCATAACATAAAACATAACAATAACCCCCAAACATAATAAATGAACCAAGCCTACCCATAATCTTCGGCGATAGAATAAAAAGGGAAACAGGAAGGCCGCACACCCTCTTACCGCCCCCGGAACCATGCTGCAGCATGAACCCAGAGACAAAGGTTATGAGAAGAAATACAACTTCTAAATAAAGTAAAGGAATGAAAATGACTGGTGTCTTTCTTCCAATCTAATGTGCACCTTAGGCTAGAAATATAACAGAAAACATTTCCAAAAAATTAACCACACAAACATGTAAACAGAAGAATATAAACTTAACCCACAAATTACTGAGGGTATTTATGAAATCTTCACAAATGTATACCTTAAAATGCCTGAAAAGACAAACTTCTTGTGTTTTTATTTACCTGTCCAACAGCAAGACATACAGTAAATATGAGGACATATGGTGGGATCTCTTAGTTTTATCTCAGTTAATATTTAAACAATACCTTTTTGACGTAACATTTCAATATTAATACAAATTACATCATAGCAAGACTATAGTGGAAAGACAGATATTTCTAAAATTACTGCTTACTTTTTCAAACTATTTTCTACACAAAGAAATATATTTGGAAAATATTAGCAGTTTTCAGTTCGGGGTCATCATTTACTACCACAGCAGAAAAAAAATATTATAAGTCTGTATTTTCGGGGGAACTATCCCTTTAATGTCCCAGACGAAAACTGACCCTCCTAGCTTTTTTCAATCATGCTCAGGGCTGTACAGTGTGACATGTATGTCGCACATGCTACGAAAAAAACGGTCTGTGCTAAGAATATATTTAATAGTGTAGCATGCGGCCAATACAGTTTGGCAGGTGCATTAGACAGAGCTGCTTGTTTGTGTGAAGTGCGTTTGTCGTTGTGTTTTTATCTAGCCCTATGATCTGTGCGATGTGGGAAAACATGGAAGGAATCACATAAGCGAAATTCTACTATTTAAATATGTCCTCTGCTTGTTCTGCGTGTCTATGAGTGAATGAGCTGCTCACTTTAACATGTTACAAGCGGGACACTCGTGGATTTGTCTGTATCTTACTATACGAGGACAAGAACACATAATTTTCTCTCGTAAATAATTTTAACTATTTGGTACACATTAGTATACATTCACAATCTTGAATTATGTTAAATACAGTTATAAAAATATCTGCATATCACTTACAGTGGAAACGTTCATTAGGAAAGTGTTTTTACTACAAACCAAAGTTTTATCATGGTGTTTGTAGAACAGTAACAACAAATGTACCATGTTTTTACAACAGTAACTGTTGTTTAAGAATGATATTTATAGTAAAAACATTTGTATTAACTGTAATGCAAAATAAATCATAAAGGTCTTCGCATTGCATTAGTTTCTGTACATGTTGAACAAGAGCTCTCGTTCATAAATGAGACATCTCTTTGTTATTTCTGGGAAAACACATTTCGATACTTTTAACGCCATTTGTGTGGTTCCTTTAAGTAGTGTTAAAATAACAACTAGGGGCTTTACAAAAAACATAATTTGTGTGCATTTTGAGAGTACACAATGGCACTGATGTCTTTTAAGCAATCCAGTCTCATGGCAGTTTGTGGCATTGGCGCGAAATTTGGAATCTACTGTATATATTTGTGTTCATGGACACGAATTTCCCTCTTTTTCGTGTCAGTCAGCATGACTTTCAATACACAGACCGCGTGTGTATGTACATTTATATATTTATAAACTGATATCAAAAGAATTCATACATATTTTAGGAGGTGGCCAACCAACACTTTACCTCACCCCAAACCATAAAGCAAAGTCAAATCATTACAAAACATACGAATGAGATCGTAGGAAATAGGAATTCACAGGAATGAGCCAACTTGTAATAGGTATGAATTCCCATGCGTTGATATATATTATATACATATGAAATACAGTGTATTAAAATACGTTAGATTGAAAGTCGTGCTGGGTCACACGAAAAAACGAATGAATAGATTGCAGTTCGTGACAATGTCACAAAGTCCCGTGAGACTGTGTTGATTTTAAGATATGTCAGTGCAAGTTGTTTTAAGTCTATTACTAGTCTTAAGTATCCGGGAATCCGCCCCATAATGTGTCAAATAGTGTAACAGAAACAATGTGTTAATAATTAACAAATTAACTTTTTAAGAACGTGTTGCTTCTCTTTGTGCAGCCCCCAAGGAAAATTCATAACACAGAGCAATCTCAAGCTCAGTAATTTAACTAAAGAAAAACATTAAATTACACAATGCTAGAACTTCAACTTGTTATTCTGATAGTATTCAATGTTTCATACTGTGCAAGTCTGAAAACCACCGATGTAAATGAATTACTTTTTCTACAAGTTGCACAAAACAATAAGTAATCAAATTCTAAAACGGAACTGAATATCCACATCTTTCATTTGTTTTGCATAGTCTTCGTCAAACATCTGGGATTGAGCTGGAGTGAAATGGTTGACCCAGTCACCGACCTCTCCTGTGCAATCAAAACAAACACATGCCACTCATTGTACGGATTGTACAGACGTACGCTGTGTTACTACTCGACAACTAAAAGGTAGGCTTTTCAAACTAGATTAGGCATCATGTCACAAGGCACTGTTTCATATGCTACGTGTCAAAGAGTTAACTGCTTTTGTCACTGCAAAAAACGTTAAAAACTGAGCAATTAACTTATATAGGGTAATAAATAATGAGTTAAATATTGTATGTGTGAACCTTTTCTCATGAAGAGAGAAACAGACTGATCAAACACTAGCTTTGGAATAAAGGAGTAGTTGGCCATAGGATTATCCTTCATGGTTTTGAAAGATGTCAACTGCACAATCCTCTCTATGACATCATCAGAAACCGACACACCAAGATAGCGCCTAATCTTCTTGATTTCCCGACCAGGATTCTTGGTGGAAAAAAGAAAACATAGGATCACTGAAAAACACATTATTTATGGACTTTTATTAAATAATAGCCTAGCAAAGATGACTTCCTGGTTAACAGCATCCTGATGCTTGGAATTTTTTTCTACACAGATCAAAGTACTTAAAAATGAAACAAACATTTTGTGCATTTCATAGAGAATTTGTTTTGTGTACAAAAGCCCTTTTGTGTACAAAACGATGAATAAGAAAAATGCAAGAAAACTTTTTTCCATTATTTTAGAATATGAACATAGCCCCTTGTATAATTAATTACATATTTTTTTCTTCTTTTGTTAATTACAATTGTATTTCACCTGGTCTGTATTTTCTATTACAAAGATGTTTTGTAATGCCATGTTGTTTGTATACAAATAATTGTTCAATAAAAAAATACATACGATCCTCTGAGAAATTGATCCAACAAGGAGGAATTTAAAAACTATAATACATATTTTAGATGAGAAAAGCATGAACAAACTGCATTAAAACTTTACCTCTTTCATGTCCTCATAGAGAAGGTAAAGGATATTTCTTTCCTTTCGTTCCCTCCAGTAGCCTTTCACGTGATCATACCAAGAGCCCCAAGACACTGTAGAACACAAAACGTCAACATGGCCTCATAGGAAATATGAACCACTGTACTTTTTTTGCAGCGCCACAAAATACGTGTCATCAGTACAACAAGTACTGTTACAACAGTAACGTTAACAACACTATATTATATTGGAGTGTAATGATTTTGAATTTAATCAGTTTATTCAATTTATTATTTAGACGTATTTGAGCATGTCACCCAACCCCGCCCCTAAACCTAACAGTTTGTATATTATACAATATAAAACACAACACGTAACAGGAAGATACATATGCTGTTTATTCAAAAAGTGCAATTATTCCAAGTGTTCCGAAGCCAAATAACAGGGGTTTCATTTATAAATGCTGCGTATGCACAAAATGGGTCTGGAAACGTATGTACGCCACTTTCCACGCAAAGGTTGTGATCTATTAAAAACAAACGTGACGGGAGACCCTTACGAAAATTGGTAAATGGTAAAACAATGGTTATCACAAAATAACCATGGTTTTGAAAACCATGTTTTTTGTAAAAACCATAGTAAACGATGGTTACTGTAGTAAAACCATGGTTTTGCCCTGAGTAATCAATGCACCAAAAAACCATGGTTACTACACTTGTACCACAAAAAAAACATGGTTCATTTTCGTAAGGGTCGAATTTTCACATTCTGGGGACAAGGGGCGACACAAATGGTGAGTTAGTGAACTTAGATTGCAGAAAGTAAGTGTGATAGAAACTATTATAAGCATTAATGCCTCACACACATTTAATTTGACCTCATATCCGTTAAAGATCCACATTATCACGAAGGTTAAATCTGCAGTTATTTGCGCTTGTATTGAGTGATAATAGTGTCATGCACCTTCTTGTAAAATCCAACTCAAATCTTAAATAAAAATTCAATCTAAATATTTAATCAGCGCTGTCTCACCATCACACTATGAGCGCATGAGGAGGAGATGATCTGACTGAATGGGGACGGCATCAAATATGATAACTGCAGAACACAGTGTAAATAAATACTAAATATATTTTCCTTAAATACTGTGCATAATCATCGAATGTCAAAGTCTGGAAATACAGCCATTAAGCTCTCGCACAATCGTTTCTCTTTGTGTTCTGAACTATGAACTATGTTCATAACAAAACCTGAATGAAGAAACATTCATCTGTTACAATTATGTCTTCAAATTTTATCTCAGGTGAAGGACACCACTAATTAATGAGGTGATTTTAATGAGGTGTTAATGATCAGTCTAAATGTTGTAAACATATAAATGCTGCAGAGACCTTCTTTGGCTTTAATTTAATTGTAATAATTATTATTAATAATAATGAATTATTCATTTGTAAATTGTAGTGAATCTCATGTGTGGTCATTTGTGATTTCGTTGCGGAGATAAAGGTTGGGATCGGGGGTTTTCGGCAGTTTTACATGATTTTTTGTTGTTTTCCTATGGCATCTGATAGCGGTTGGACTCGGAAACAGTTTACATCCATTATGGTGCTTGACACCAGGCTTAACAACAAGCGTATTGGATGTCAGTCTAATTAATATACAAATCAGTATTCATGAGGTGCTTTGCATTGACTATTTATGGGTAAAAATGGGCGTGTACAAGGCGGGATATGAGGCTGATTCACGTACGCTCACTTGCAGATGATATATGATTTATAAAGCGGTTTTATAATTCAGAATATTTTTTTGCGTACGCTATTTTTGGCTTTCGGGCGCACGTACACTTTTAGTAATGATTCTACGCACAGTTTTATAAATGAGACCCCAGACCGGAAAGCGATCCATTTTTCCTTCCGCCATAAAACTCTGATCCAGACCGGCTCACAGTGACAGCATCTTTGTCCCCGCCCCCTCGTTTCCTCATTATTGCTTGTTAAGGATTTCATGCCCTGCACCTGTTCGCCTCTTGATTTGGTTCCCTTTATTATGCCCCTGTGTTTTCTGTTCTGTGCTGGTTCATTGTGATTGTATGGCGAGTTCCTGTGCCTAGTCTAGTCTAGTCTAGTCTAGTCTAGTCTATGTAACTTTAGTCTTCTTTAAGTGTAGTTAGTCTTAGTCCTGTCTTGTCATGTATTATATTCCCCTGTTTTGTTATTTTACCTCCTTGTGGGTTTTTGGTTTTGTCTTTGTTATTATTAAACGTCTTATTAACCCCTTACCCGCTGTCTGCACCTGGGTCCTCTGTCTGTGTCTCACCTCCACGGTCATGACAAGTATTTTGTGACGCTGCAAAAAGTGTACAGAGGTACGTATTTCCTTTGAGACCAGGTTGCAAAACGTAGTAAAGATTCTATCATGCTGTACTCCATTTGTTAGATAAATCATTATAAACTTGAAAAGTTATAGAGAGTGACTGAATGTGTAGTTTTCTCTCACATTGTCCCTTCATGAACTTCTGAATGTATCCATCCCAAGAGCCTGGTTCTGGGTGGGTTAAATTCATCTGATCAAAGTAGAAGTAGCTTACAACATTGTCTTTAGCATTTCGAGCCACATAGATGACCTGGGCAAGAAGGATGGACAGATGATCTGGTTGCTAGTAGCAAATCTGTATTGTCAGCCTCAATAAATAAATCAAGCAAGCAAGCTACAGGAGCCTGGGGGACTGTGTTGAAGGCTTCCATAAAACAAATTAAACAAATTCTTTTATTAGTTGATGTCCATGTAAAAATCAAAATGTAACAGATATAGCCATACTCACTTTCAAATCGTCCTTTATGCACTACAAAGATTGTACAAACCTGTACAAACACATGTGACTTGTGTGTAGGCTTATCTTAACTGACCACATACCTTGCATTTATTGTCCCAGAATCCTTTAGGCACTAGTTGAATGGGCATATGAGTCTTGATGACTCTTGGGGGTTTCATTTCTTTGAGTAAGTCAAGCCCTAAATATGACAGAAAAGTTATGTGTATTGTACATTTACATTTATGCATTTGGCAGATGCTTTTATCCAAAGTGACTTACATTGCATTGTACTATACATTTGTTTTGGACTATTTGCAATCCCCTGGGATCAAACCCATGACCTTGGCATTGTACAAATATAAATAGATGCATTAGCAAACAAAAAAATCTATTATGAAGAGAAAGCGCAAAATGTTAATACATAAATAAATAGACATGTGGTAGAACCTATTAATTAATGGCTTTTTTATTCGTATTTCCCATGTAATGTGCAGACTAGGGTGAAGCTGTATGCACATTAAAGAATATTTCAGATAAATATCATGCTTAAGTTAAGTTTGTTGTAATGGGATTGTTATAGTCCCATGTTCTCTTTTGAGTGTGAGGGAGGCTTGTTCTAGAATTGATTCTTCCTTCTGGCGTCAGGATCGAAAATCTATGATTTGTGCCTTTTTCTCTTGGGTCACAAGGTTTATTTGCCACAATCGCCTGAGTTCAGTGGATACGTTTACGTGACAACAAGGTACTAAACACCGAAAAGTGCATTTTGCATACAGACGATAACTTGTCAATATGATTTCTATTCACATGAATTGATGAAAACAACTAAAGATGCAGTATTATGCATGTCAGGCCAGTAGTTGGGGATGTCACTTTGTAAAGAAATACGCATGCACAAGAGGGTTGCCTACAGTTTTCAAAAAATGACATTGTAGTGCCAAATCCTGCAAAGTCTAGCTCCTCCAACCCTAATCAACACGCGCGTTGTATTATCGTGTAATACGTACGCCAAAGTTAGATTTTGCGTGCATATGATACGCCTATTTTTGCGTGCATATGATACGCCAATTTAGCGCGTGTGCATATTAACCGGCAATTTGTCTTATTAACCTGTCCCCTAACCCAAACCCTAAACCTAATGTTAGCGTGCGTGCATATTATAACGTCTACCCTAACCCAAACCCTAAACCTAACAGTATTATTTTAATTATTTCAGTGTTTCCTCTTCAAGTACGTTTCAAAATGGCTGCTCTCCAGCGAGGTGCATGCAAACATTGGCGTATCATATGCACGCAAAATCTAACTTTGGCGTACGTATTACACGATAATGCAACAGCGTATTATTTATACGCAATTCATGAGACCGGGTTGAAATACCAGCCTGTAATTTTCAAGTAATTCTAAAGATCTTAGGCTTATGGTGAAATTTACCACTTGCAATAAAGGAAGGAGATGAAAACTAATCAATCAAGTCTGCCATTCATGTAAATAAATTTAATTTCACTTTAAATTCACTTTCATAAAAATCAGTCCACTAAATAAAACACAGTGAGAACCTACTATCCTACCTTTTTCAAGTGACATCAAAATAGCAATTTCATGGAATATCCGTGGCCACTAATACAAGACTGTAGTACTCAATGGCTGCATTTTCTGAAATCTATAAACCAATGTTGTAGAACCTCTTAAGTTCTATTTTATTTTATATAAATGGTGAAAAAAAAACTTTGGTTTGGGTGAGACTGTGCAAAGATGCCAAATGCCAAAATATGCTTACAGACAAATCTGACCATGTTATAAGGAAAAGGCAAAGTTGGAGATTTATTGTAACAAACAATAAATTATGTTTTGTTAACAATAATCATTAATTAGTATTAATCAAGCCCGGCTGATACGCATCATCAACGGCTTCCACCCTATTAGCTCAGCAAGCTATCCAATAAATAAGGCAGCCGTCTTATGTATTGGTCAATTATTGGCTCATTCATACTTGTTTGTGTATGCGTGAGTAGCTGATTTTTTATTTGACAAAATTTCTGGAAATGCTCTGTTATAGGCTCATTCAAATCTTTGTGGATGTGGGCCACATTGAGGACGTTGTGTGTACGTATGCTCTGCATTGTTTTGGATTTATTGGACAAATAAAAAATACTGTGTGTTTAAAGAGATGGTTCACCTATAATGAAAATGTTGTCATCATTTACTCACCCTCTTGTCATTTCTAACCTGAATTGCTTTCTTTCTTCTGCACAACACAAAATAAAATATTTTACAGAATATTGGTAACCGGACAATGGCACAACCCAATGACTTGCATTGGTTTTGTGTCCAGACGATCGAAGTAAATGGTTACGACCATTGTTCGGTACCAATAACCTTAAAAAAATGTTTTGTGTGTGTTCTGTGAAAGAAAACTCATAAAGGTTGGAAATGAGAGAGGGTAAGTAAATGATGCCAGAATTTTTGTGTGAACTATCCCTTCAAGAGTAGGCTATTTGGTTTGACAGCAGCTTTAAATGATGTTTTGAAAAGCCTCGTATAGTACCTGATGGTAAAGGTGGAGAAAGGCAGCTGTCCAGGAAAGGATTACGATTAATTATGGGTGCTCTCTTGCATGCTTCAGCATCTCCATTGTTCAGCAGAAGATCTACAATTTCCTGAACCCAGGTTGTTCCTAAAACCAAAGATTTTAAAAAACATCATGCACAAAAAATGTCATACAAATTATTTCCCTTCAGAATGTTTTAAGTGGAAACCAGCATTACATTTTATTTGTGGTCATATATTAGCTATTGTTAGTTAATATATTAGCCTGTTGTCATTTTACACCAAAAGTTGTCTTCAGCTAAATTATGATAGCACAGTAGTTGGCACTAATTAAGATTTTTTTCCAGCTTTTTTGCACAAGCACTGATAATACTCAGCTCTATATTTCCTCAAGACCTCACGAGACACATCAGTTTACCAGAACAATAGTTTAATGCTTATGAAAAAACTGGATGACTAGCAAGTGCAACTTCCTATTGTTGAATTCAGACAAGACAGAAGTTTTACTTATTGGAGCATAGCTCCTCAGTACCTGACGGAACTGACAGGCCCTCCCGTTTACTGCAGTCTCCGAATTGTGCCCAGTTGAATTACACACAGTCTTTTAAAACCAAGTGCAGGTGGTAGATCCTTTTCCTATTTATGATCTATATGTTTAACTTGTTTTCTGTAAAGCTGCTAAAAAAAATAAAAATAACTTGAATTGAATTGGTCTTTCACTATAGAGAAGAAACACTTGTAAAGTTAAAAAACATGTCACAGGGTTCTCTGATCATTCTCTCCATCGTCCACCATAGGGCACTCACACAGTTTAGCAACTCTAATGCACGCGCTTAACATAATAGAAATGGGATTAACACACTCTCAGTGAGTCTCCTTTTCAAAGTCTATTTCTAACAAAATTTCAGCTTTATATTATTTGGTTTTACGTAGCTTTTGAATATTGTCTCAAATAATTCTTAAATACTATAAAGGGGGTGACTTAAATATATATATATATAGAGCTAACATTTTTAGCTAACAAAAGTAAGTTATTAATCAAAAAACCTTTTTGACCTCCTTCTTCACAGTTTCCATGTTTCATTTTTTATAAAGGACATGTTAAAATCAACCACATTTTAATTATTTAACCACAATTTCACTTTGTCCAGGAATGAATATTTCTATGCAGATGAAATATACTTTGTGTTTTCTGTAAAGGGGTTACAGCATTTACACAATTTTAAATCTAAACCTTAGGAACTCTCCAGATGGATATAAAGCCAATTTTTTTAATGAATTTCTTTAATTATGGGATAAACCGGAAACTTTAAATAGGAGGTTCTAATATGTTTAAGCATTCGTTTGTCAAAGAAAATATCTCAATTCTTTCTTACATACTTGACATGGTTGAGAGTTTGTCTAATATAAGTTTTAGAACATTTCTCACTTTTAAACTCAGTCGGCCCAAGAAAATGCGATAAAAACCGTGAACGCGATTTATTTAATTGCTGACGTTTCCAGTCGACTCGTTAGTGCGGTTTATGGAAGTGTTCGTCTTGCCTGCGCTGTTTTCACTCCTCCCCTTACTGCTTACTACTCCCGTCTTCTTTTCAGGCGAGGCCAGGCGCATCTCAGACAAGCCTAATATGTTCCTGATGGTACGTATTTTTTGGTGCTGCAAAAAGTGGACAGGGGTACGTATTTCCTATGAGACCAGGTTGGTTTTTACTCACAAATGTATTGTTACACTTCATATAGGCACATTTAGAAACTTCCAAAAATGGAACACTCCCCAACATCATTACCAAGCTGGGATGAGCCATATTTCAGAATTACTTAAATTGTGTTTGGCTGAAGAAAGAAAGTCATGTACCCCTAGGATGGCATGGCGGTGAGTAAATTATTGATTGAAATTCATTCTTGGGTGAACTATTAAAGTGTAAAGTATTTTATTAATTAAGTTTCAAACGTGTATTATTGGATCTTAACTTATTTTTACACTTAGTCAGTAAACTTTGTCTTTAATACATGTATTATCCTTATCTGTATTGTTACCTGCTTTAGGGTAGGTAGCAATAAGCAGGTCAGATGGGTCAGGGCAGAATTGCAAAATTGAATCCAAGTTGTTTACAATCTGACTTTTGAGAGGTACACCTTGAACATCGATTAGAGAAAGGCGATGAACAGTTTTCTCAGACTTCTTAAAGGCTTCCTTATTGCTCGCTGGTCCGCCTTCCATTGTCACAAAAACAACTTCAAAAACGATCCTATCTTGCACTTGCCTCTGCTTCCTGCTGGTTAAAAAAACACCACATCATTTATTTATATAGCACTGTTCCCAAGCTCAAACAATCATCATATTATTCATTGGTATAACTATAGTATGCAAAAATACATTTCATTCAGCAACAGAGGGAAATTAGCACCAATAAGATTAGATCAAATTTTGCATAGAAAAGAATAATAGCACACAAAACGAACACAAAATTATGTATGGTGAAAAAACAGAATCTCCTGTAGGTACAGACTAAAGACCAAGTTTCAAATTACTGATTAGGAGATGCGAGAGTAGCGATTAAGCCAGACTTAACAGACCGCAGCACCGATCAAAGTCAGACTGGTTTTCTAACTAGAATGCATTTCTCTTTGTCAAGCGGCTGTTGTTTTTTGTGGCGCTGCATGAAGTCGAACATTAGTGAATTTAGTTTCTTAACAAATCTTTGTTAATTTGTAATAAAGTTTAAGAAAGTGGCCAGTGGGCGGGGGCGCTGAAAGGGAGGTTTCGCCCAGGGCACCATACAAGCTAAACATGGCACTGATTATTCCACATGGAACAACACAAATGTGTAGGCATAAACTGCTTCATCTAAATTAATATACAAACAAATCAGTTTAAGGAATAAACTGATTTGTCTAGATCAGTGGTTCTCAAACTGGGGGCCGTGGCCCCCTGGGGGACCCCAAGATGGATCCAGGGGGGCCACAGATTTTGTGGCATTTTATGAAATATAGAAATTTATCATAGATTTTATGCAATCAAACATCAGAAAAATGACACCACCAACCAAACGAACTGAGGTTCCAGCATTGTTTAACTGAATGTTTTTGGTTTAATTAAAATTCGAAGTTTAAGATTATACGTCTTTATATGGGGGGCCGCAAAGCGATGCACTTAACACAAAGGGGGCCTTACAACGAAAATGTTTGAACCACTGGTCTAGATCAATCCAGATTTAGTGAATATGTCTTTTATTTACAATATGTGAATATTAAAAAATATTGAATGTATATGTAAAATATTTGAATGGGATGCTAGGCTCACTTTCCATTTAGTAAACTCCATGGCCCGGTTTCACAGACACAGTTTAGTTTAAACCAGGACTATGCCTTATTAAATTAAGATATTTATTTCGCTTTTATAAAAATGCCTTAGAAGAATACATTACTGGTGTGCATCTCAAGACAAAACAATGGCACTAATATATTTTAAGATATTTCTGGGCAAGTTATATTCAGTTAAAACAGGTCACACATTCTTTTTAGTCTGGGACTAGCCTTATGGATGACCTATTAAAGGAATAGTTCACCCTAAAATTAAAATTCTGTCTTAATATACTCATACGTGTATAAATTACATTGTTCTGATTAACACAGAGAAATATTTTGGAAGAATGTTAGCAATTTTCACTTCTGGAACATCACTGACTTCCATAGTAGGAAAATGTGAATGGTAGTCAATGGTGCCCCAGAACTGTTTGTTTTCCTAAATTCTTCGAAATATCTCATTTTGTGTTCAACAAAACAAAACAAATTTTTAATAGATATTTTTGGATGATGTCCCAGAACTGAAAATTGCTAACATTCTACCAAATATCTTTCTTTGTGTTCATCAGAACAAAGACATTTATACAGGTTTGAAGTAAATTACTATTTTTATTTTTGGGTGAACTATCCCTTTAATTTAAAATATAAACTGTTAGATTAATTTGTAAAAGACTCCAGAAGTCTTTTCAAAAGTGGTATTGATTTTTTTGTTAAATGCCAGACTTGCAATATTTAGCTCATATTGTGAAAATATGAATCATTTTAAATATAAATAAGAGGAATTATAAGATTGCCTTTTTATTATTTAGAAGTGCCATGAAGAAGGTATTTCACGGAGATGTAAAAGAGAAAAAATACTCCAGGTCCGGCACAATCTTGGCTTTTCCAGCTTCTTCTGCTTATTTGTCCCAATTCCATCACTCTCTATATGATGTTGAGATTCATCTTTTTACACCGACAATAGTAGGGGCTTACCCATAACTATTACAAAATGTTCAAACATTCACTTACGCTCAAGAAGGCAACATGACACATTAAGGTATCAGGGTTATGTAAATATTTAAACAGGGTGATGGGTGTAAATTGCTATTTTTTTATCTTATTAGTGATAAGTGATTATTAGTAATTGTTATTTTAGTAGTAATCTACAACGAAGTTTCAAATTCAAGAATCAAATTAAGATGATCAAATGAACAGAGAGAAATAGTGGTGGAAACAGATGAACAAAGACATGTCTGAAACAGTTACCAACCATGTTGGTATGGGTTTAATAATGTTCTTGTAACAAGGTCATGGCAGGTAAGAATGTATGGCCATATAAAGACAGAAATTACTGAGTGTAGACTCACCGTACCAAGAGAGTGTGGAGACGAATGCAAAAACAGTCAAGTCCAGAGACCTGTTGCACAAAGCTAGCAGAAAAAACCCAGCGTTTCAGAGTTCACAAAACCTTGTTTTCAAAAAAGCTTGCTATAAATCTTCTACATCAACTCAAATTAAGTTCATGATTAACCCTAAAGCTTTTATGGCAAGTCATAGTAACGCCTACTCTTTACAGTTTTCAGATAAGACAAGTATATCATTAAAGTTGTGGAAAAGTTTTAAACTGAAAGCTTTAAACCAGCTTAATATTAGACTGACCTTTATTTAGCTCTGCAATAATTTACCCTTGCAGCCCCATTTTAAACCCATCATAGAGAGTATTGATTTTAAGATGCTTTCGCTAAAGGTTGCTTTCTTATTGGCTTTCTTGACTGCAAAGGGGGCAGTGAACTTTATGCTCTGTCGGTTTTTAACTCTTGTATGCTGTTCGATACAGATTCATTAACAGCAACTCTCAAAACTAATCCAGCGTTTGCGCCTAAATTGAACAAATCAGCACTCATCTGTAGGCCTGTGCATTTAATGGCTTTTCATCCTTTGCCTTATATATATATATTGCTTTATTGTTTGTGCCATATTCTTAAATTGCATGACTATGTGGACAAAACTATGAAACGCTAATCAATTATGTCTCATGGGCTGATTCTGGTAAGATTAAACTGTAAACTGTATAAGCATTACTTCCAGTGTACAGTATGTCTATTTGTGTTTGCACTTCAAATCTGAATTTAAGAATATGTGCTTGGCCTATGCATTTGTGTCTGTCAGCGTATTTTTTTCAGTTTTTGCCTTAAAAACATTTATTTCTGATCCTGCTAGTAACTAAGCACCCTTAATTAATTAACCATAACCTGCACGATAAATGCATATCTTCTGTATTACCTGCTGCTGGTGAAGTAACTGAAAAGACACGCCAGTTAGTACAGCAGTACTCTATTCCCTCATTCACTATTCCCTACATTAGTTCACTAATATAGTCCACTTTAAGGAGCGGGTGAAAACGAGTGAGTAAATTCGGACACTTGGTGCACTGGAAACGCTGCGGGCGCCATCTTCTGCCGAGAGGCGGGAATTCATTCAGCGCGAGCATCACGATAGATGGCTAGCAGCTGGCCGTGAGTGTACATCGATTGCACACTTGTTATTACGATGCATTGTGGGATTGAATGAGTGCACTCAATAATGTCCACTATGAATTCGGACACCACTAAAAATGGATGTCCCCTCAAATAGTGCACTATATTAGGGTATAGGGGGCTATTTCGGACACAGCCTAAGATCTTGGCCGAGAATTTCAAAATAAAAGTACTTGGAGTTTAACAGAAAAAAACTGAAAACTTGACAAAGCAAATGAATACGTTATTTATTGTTTGTAATCAGACATTTATTTTAAATGCATTAAACAAAAACAATTTCCTGTTATAAAAAAGCATAAATCAATTATAAGCCACTTACAGAAATTTAAGAGAACTTGTGATTAGTGTTGCTTTCGTCGACTAAATATCGTCGTCAACGAACCTTTATCACGTGACGAAAACGAGACGAGACGCAACGTAAATGCTGGTCATGTGACGATGACTAATTAAAAGTATAATGCAATATTGTTGACGAATAAAAACGAGACTGAGTGTCTGAGTGAATTATGTCATGGATAATTCTGACTAAAATAAGACTAAAATGCTCAGACTTTTAGTCGACTGAAACTTGACTAGACTTAAGGTCTTTGCACATACAGTCCGAAATATTCATATGCGTTTTTTCGTATTTGGCTCTCGTTTGTAGGGTGTCTCTGAATTGTTAAAAAAGGCCACTCAAAATGCTTGACGGATGCGAAAAACGCAGAAAATCGAACCCGGTTCAAAATTTTTTATGACGGACGAAAATATCGGAGGCAGTGTGTAAATGTGATGTACACAACGTGAGGTCGTATTTATTTTTTAACGTGCGGAAATTTCGGACGCAAATTTCTGACTCAATGTGCAATGGGCTTAAAAAGAGTATGAACATGACTAAAACTAATAAAAACTAAAATGACAGCTTGACACTAAGACTAGACTAAAACTAAAATTAAAACAGGCCTCCAAAAACAACACGACTTGTGATTTGAGATGTGTTTTGGTTGATTACTTTCTCTCAAACATAGGCCTAACTTGGTAGATTGTTTCATATTCTGTCATTGCATATTGTAAACTTTGACACACTGACATGTGACTAGCTACAACGATTATCTTACATACAGATTATACATGCATAAAATAAACCAGTCAAATGCTGAAGCGGAACGGAATATTCACATCTTTCATTTGTTTTGCATAGTCTTCATCAAACACCTGGGATTGAGCTGGAGTGAAATGGTTGACCCAGTCACCGACTTCCCCTGTGTAAACAAACAGTAATTTAATTTGTTAAGACGCTATTATTTGTATCATTCATAACCTGTCGTTTATATACTATGAGCAGACGAAAACTTGAGACTGTGGCTCACATTTAAATCAGACAAAGCTTATTTCAGACTTGATTTGTACTCCACATTAGAGACTCATGAACAACCCAAGCCATTTGGACCAACAAAGCAAATATTTGCTCTACATATATTGCAATGCTGTTTAGGTAAATAAATCTTGTTGACACCAGTAGCCCAGTTGACTGTGTGCTGACATTTTGTACAGTAGCGCTTTGGGTGACGCAAGTTCAAGTGTAGGATCTTGGTTCCGCTTTCCTGTCTCTTTATTAAAGTATTAAATAAAAGGCCAAAAAACAATCTCTCAGCATAATGAATAAACTGCTAACACGCATGTTTTTGAAGAGCTCATATACATTGTTTTAGATACACATCGATTAACATTGGAAAGGTTTATAAAACTTCCAGCATATGGAAAACCAGCAAATGGAAGACTTTGACCTGTTAACGGAAGGTGAGAATTTACTCTAATATAGTGTTTGTTTTGCAGCTGCTTTAAAAAGTTTGCCGTTAACAAAACTGTTTAATAGTTACTGTACGAATAGAATAATTTACATGCTTTAGGTATTTGCGTTTTAAGAATTTAGACTTCCAATACAAAAATGGTGAATGGTGGAAGTTAAGCAGTCAGTCAGGTTAACATAATTTAGTAATTGGGTTTATATATAACTCAAAAAATATATAACAAAATCTATAACTATTTAAAAGAAAAAAATATGTTTTGTTATAGTTTTTAAAGCAAGGGCAGCCGGTGATCATTAAAAAAGTCCACCGAGAGGCTCATTTAGAGAGTTTTTTTTGTGATGCAAAATATAATTTAGATCAAATTTACTTTTTATTTCTTCTTTTTATTGCATAAACTGGTGTTACAAAGAAAATAAAAACGATGACTATAGTGCTCACGGTCAAAAATGTGTATATCCTCCCTGTTCACCTTGTTCCCTTTAAAAAAGTATCGAATGACAAGGTACAGTAAATGTACTAAACCTTTTCTCATGAAGACAGATATGGATTGATCAAACACAGGCTTTGGCATATATGAGTAGTTGGCCATTGGATTGTCCTTCATGACATTGAAAGATGTCAGCTGTACAATCCTCTCGATGACATCATCAGGAACTGAGAGGTCCATATAGCGCATGATTCTCTCGATTTCCTTATGAGGATTCTTGGTGAAACATGAAAAAGAAATGAATCCTCATGGTGGGACAATTGAAATGACTAAAACATAGTAAGAGACATTAACATGACAAAACTACCTCTTTCATGTCCTCATAGAAGATGTAGAGGATGTTCCTTTCTTTTCGTTCCTTCCAGTAACCTTTTACATGATCATACCAAGAGCCCCAGCCCACTATAACAACATTGGAACACAAAGATTCTTGGTAAATGATTCAATTTCACATACCTGCTCAAATACAATAGAACCCTGCCAAAAACACAGGGGAAATTCAAAATCTTATGGATTTAATGGTTATAAAGGGAATTTTATTCGTTTTAATGGGAATTATAATGAAGTCTACAGGCATGTGATGGGTTCTATTGGTGAGGTGTTATCTGGCAGATTAATCATATTGGAATAATGGTCAAAACACACTCCAAAAAATAATTTTGTAATGGTTTTAATTATTGGAAAAAGCTAATGGTTTAAAATGGTATATTAATGAAAACCACTAAAATTTCTGTGATGGTTTCTATTGGGTTTCTATTGTTTCTTCACCAGGAACATGTTACAAAACAACCTTTTCACTCTGTTGGTTATATAAATACAGCACTTTGCACAACAGTGAATATAATACAATTTATTTAGAAAGCAAATGAATATGTAGCTTTATCTTACATTGCCCCTTCATGAACTTGTCTACATATCCATCCCAAGGTCCTGGCTCTGGCTGGGTTAAGTTCATACGATCAAAGTGAAAGTAGCTTACAGCATTGTCCTTCGCGTTTCGGGCCACATAGATAACCTGAAAAGGTCAGTGTGGTTATGCCACATGATGTGATTTGAGGACCTCTATAGATTACCTCAGAGATGACGTATTTTTGTATGTAAACCCCAGAAGCGAGTTAGCATTTTAGCACTTCCGGTTTCATTGCCCCGAAGTCTATGGGTTTTTTGAGCGGGTTTTTGGTAAATCACCTGAAATAGGTCTGTGGTTAACAAAACCTCTAAATATTTTCATGTGGCAAAAAGCACACCAGTTATAATCCCCTCGGGATATTTTCAAGCTTTTTGTGTCTTAAAATGGCAGTTGCTAGCAAGTTGCTAAAAGAGACTACATGCTTTGGCGGGACGTTAGATGTCATCGCACATATAAATCTCACAAATAATGCAACATGGACACAATCTCTAAAAACGTAGATGGGGATTAGTGTGCCGTAGTGTAGTCTGTCTAGCCTCATGTTAGCTTTTTACTTCTGGCAATTGTATTAAGGCTTCAAAGGTAACAAATGTTGTGTTCATTTGTAAACATTATCTTCATAGACAAAACGTGTGAACATCTTAAATATTTGTTAATCATAGAGATTCCTTTTAGCGATCTTCCACAAGTCAGTGGGACAGGCTTTCGGTCAAGGGAACCAGTGTGGCGCTAACTTCTGGGTTGGCCTACAAAAATATGTCATCCCTGCACCACTCCATGGCCAGAGGCAGTTTGTGTGTTTTTAACAGATTTTATAAACATCACATTAGTATGTTTTATTTCCTGCCGTGCAGGGGAGAAATATCAATAACCCCAATTAGCTTTTACGTTGAGCTGATCAGCACTGTACTTAGTTATCCTAATTGATCTCTTACCTTGCATTTATTTTCCCAGAAACCTTTTGGCACTAGTTGAATGGGCAGGTGAGTCTTGATGACTCTTGGAGGCTTCATTTGCTTAAGTAAGTCAAGCCCTAAATGCAGCATAAATCAACATCGACCTCAAGATGTAAGTTATATACATACACAGATTAACTGAGAGGCCACACACACAACAGAAGTCATATTATAGAATAGTCATGAGGATATAATAGAGAGTAAGGATACTATGGCTAACGTGAATGTGTGTTTGTGCCCTGTACCTGATGGTATAGGTGGAGGAGAGACGATTTCTAAGAATGGGATACGGACAGTTGTGGGTGCTCTCTTGCACATCTCAGCATCTCCATTGTGCAGGAGAAGATCCACTATCTCCTGAGTCCAGGTTGTACCTGAACACACAAAAAAATCCCCTAAAAAGTTGGGACGCTGTGTAAAACAAAAATAAAAACACAATGCAATGATTTGCAAATCTCATATTTTATTCACAATAGAACACAATGTTTAAGCTCAAGAAAATGTACGACCCAAAATTGACAAAAAATAAGGTACATTTTAATATGGGCCGGACAACAAAAGGCTGGAAAGTGTTACTAAAAACAAACAGCTAGAGGAACGTATAGCAACTAATTAGTTCACTGGTAAAAGGACAATAACATGATTTGACGAGTTTGCCTGCCCGTTCAATCTTAATAGTTAATGGTAAACGAATTTGGCTTGCTATCCTCAAGCTCAAACCCGTGGCTCGGCTCAATCTCTGAGCTCAACCCCCCTTGTTATAAAACTAGTCGCTTTTTTGGGGGTCCTTGGTGATTTATTATTTAAAAAATTGAGGCAATTGGTTTGCGCATATGTCAGCAATGTGTTCCAAACCGCGTTTTTGTGCAGTTGAAAGGCACTGCTAAAGACTCCCATCTGAATTCCCACTTCAAGAGCTGTGCCATTCAGTGAACAGGAAACGTGTGCGATTAGTGTTCGCCTGAAGTTTCAGATGCGGTACATTACCGACAATTATCTTGTTCAGTTCAGTTTCTTGCACAGACCAAAACCAACCAATTGACTTGCTTTATGGGACATTCATATGGTTTTATTGTATGTGTTTATGTTTATCTTACTGTGGACTTTTAGTTTGTACTTTTGAGTTCCTGTGTCCTGTCTTGTGTTGTAGTAGTTATTTTGTTCATTGGTTCCCCAGGTGTGTCTTGTTTGCTTGTTAACCCTGATTAGTCTGTGCATTTACAGTGTTTCTCTAGTCATTTGTCCTGTATTGTTTCATCTGGATCCAACCCCAGAGTTACAAGCACATTAATATGTTTTACATTAGTTTGTAAAATAATAGCAAAATGGATGAATACACACATGTGAAGTCTATTTAATTAAAGAGTAAAATATAAACATGAACAAAGGTTCATTTCGAAGGGTGAGAAGCAAAGGGGCGTAAGTAACATATTGGGTGAAATGGAGATATATATATATATATATATATATATATATATATATATATCAAATGAAAGCCCCCGATAAGCTCTTTCTACTGCCAAAAGTGAAATCTTAATCAATTTGGAGTTATTCATTAGAAGCCAAAAGACTTACTGAACTTACTAAGCCAGTTGGTGCCAAAAGGGCGTAACTGTATTGTGGAGAAAAGCCTTTGGATAGCAGATGATTCAAAATGGCTGAAACATTGGTGCCAAAAAGACGCATGTGACAATATTTTTATTAGTTTTCTTCTGAACAAATGTTTAAATAGTGTTCAATAACTATACTGTCAGTCATGTGTGTAAAATATTTATTATAAAAGATTGAAATCAATACACAAAGTCAGATGAAACTATATTTCTTGTTTTGTCTCTTCAGTAAAGTTGATGAAATGTCACTTAATAATGAAAGTTGGATTTTGGGTGAACTTTTCTTTTAATTCTCTCTTTTTTTAATCACATTAAGAGGAAATGCAAAATATAACAGTTCATTACATTGTGTATTTTATAGTTTGCGCACATCAAAATCGCTTGACTTCAACATGGTTTAGCAATAGTTTTCTGTATTGTACCTGCTTTAGGGTAGGTAGCAATAAGCAGGTCCGATGGGTCGGGAGAGAATTCAGAAATTGATTTCCAGTTTGCGGCAATCGTGCTCATGAGAGGTACACCCTGAACGTCTATCAGAGGAAAGCGTTTAAGAGCATCACCAGCCCTCCTTATGGATTCTTCATAGCTCAGTGGTTTCTCTTCCATGACCACACAAACGTCTTCTGGAATATCCTACTATCCTCTGGCAGCCCTACTGCTGGTTCTGTAGAACGTGTATTTATTCCAGGTTTTCCTCCTCCCTTTTCGTGGAATCTTCCTCTTTGCCTTGAAGGAGGTTCTTTTTCTATTGTACCCTTGTGTGCCGTCTCTGTTTTTCTGCCTCTTGCAGTATTTTTTTTTCAGTTGAACCCTAGCACCCTTTAAACTACACTTTAACCCTTTTGCACTTATCTGTCTTCGGCAACTCCTAAAGTAAGCTAGTGCTTTGCCAGCCACTGTAAATTGTTGTCACTTTTCATTTACTGTTCGTAGAGCTCTTTTTACTGCCATATTTTGTGATTTCTATCTTTTATCTTTCTGCGTTACTCTGTTCAGCGGGTTCACGTGCAAGCTTATATAACTCATGGACAGCCATGGCAAAATTCCAAACTTTCTGCAATATTATCTTAACTTCTGGGTGCAAGGGAGTGTTCTTTTAAACAGTAAAATTCATGGAATTTCCTTTTTAAAACACTGAGAATACTTAATTGGAGTTAGAGCAGAAGATTACAGTAAAACTATCAATATAATACAGTATATTAGCACATAATCTACATTTATGTAAAATTATGCTTGCAACACAAGGAAAATACATTTTAGTATTTGCGCCAAGAGCAAAACTAAGCCACTCACATTTAATAAAAATGCTGTTATAGATAAAACAGTCTAGAACCAGTGGAATTGAAATGAATTATGTTTACTTATCATTCAGCTTTTACAAGTAAACCTTAGCTATTTCTGTTTTATATTACTCATTTTTAAATTGTTGCTGTAGTATTGCAAGCATCATTTCCATGTGGCCTCATGTACTGCTGTAATGTTAAAAATGTTGCTACTGTGAAATAAGCCTAAAATAAGATGTCATTTCTGTTTAATATTAACCCACACATAAACAAATCAAGAGTGCCCTCTTACAAACACCCCCTTGTCAGGCATAGGTTCACTTTGTACTGGAGCTGTATGAGATAAGCAGATACTGGTCTCAGGAGATATCACAACAATTCAAACTTCCCTGTAATTATACCCATAAGAATTCATGAGACATTTGTGTCTCAGAACGGGCTGGTCTTTTAAGACTATAGTAAAAAGAGTCAATAACACAATAAAACATTCTGGTTATGCATTTAAAAACACTGAAAACCCTGAATTAGCATATTTCAAGTCAGATCAATTTTGTCAAGTGGTTAATGATGTAACTTTACATCATTAACAGCAGAATTGTTTAGAGAGTATATTCACACCTTGATTTCTTTTGTATGCTTTTTAAACATCAACAGTTGGTAAATGTACAGACAGCTAATATAACACATATTCGTTTGAACACTCCCTGCGTTGTTTTTTATTGTTTGGTTCCAGAGTCTGTATGTATAAAAGGCATGAATAGTATTTATAGTTGAGACGTGATCTTTGTAAAAAAAAGTGGATTGTTTCTCATGACTTTGTGTTATCTCAAATTGGGCTTGGGAAGGGGGCTTTAGTGGGTAATTATAGACCCCCCATAAAGTCATGTTTAACCCTTGTCACTCCTAGAGAAAATGACTAAAGTGAAGTATTTGGAGGACACATGTGTATAGGTTTAAATAAGGTGCATTGCACCGATCTAATTTAGAATGAATGTGCTTGTTGGCATTTTTTAGTTTTTGGTTTCTTTCTAACCCAAGGCAATACTACCATCACTGTTGACACTAATAATACTGTGTCAGTTTCATATATTTGAAGCACATATTAAGAATATTTACAAATATCTAATAATCGGAATATTATATAGGCTATATAAAAAACAGGGCAAGTTCCCAGTCACATTGAAGTGTCATGAGGTGACACGCTTGATATGTAATTTACTAAATTCATGCTGGAGTTCATTTACAATAATTCTAATTTGTGTAAAAAGCTAAGCATTCTACATTTTTTTAGCATTCTACATTTGTTTTTAATTCTACAGTTTAACCCGTCCTCTTGGGTCAGTACACAGTAAAATCGCCAGTGTTAAAAAAGGTCAAATTAACACGCACGGTGTATATATAATCCACACTCTCAAAGTGTGGATTATACACTGTGAGTGTTAGTTTGACTTTTTTTAACACTGGCGATTTTGCTGTCAGATAGCACAATTAACGTTACATGTGTTCAGCAAAACAAAGAAATGTATAGGCCTACAGTACAATCTGAGGGTGAGAAAAGGATGACACGATTTTTAATTTTTGCGTGAAATTTCCCTTTAAAGGATTTGTTGCTTCTGCATGTGTGTTTGTGTCGCGTGCTTGTGTGGGAGCCTAGCTGGGAGGTTTACGGTTTTCACGTCTATCTCATAAACAGGTAGACATATATAAGAATCAATTTGTATTAAAATCGTGATCATTTTAGATGACACAACACAACTTTATCAAATTCTGTAAAGCGGTATCTGTTTACAGATAATGATGTTCACAAAACAAATATATGAATTTTAATGAATTGTTTGCATCACTAACTTTCTTAAGACACAGACTAGCGCGACTAAATATATATTTATTGTGGATTTTAATTATACCATCTATGAAGTCCTATGTTTGGCTGATTTTATTTTCTGTAGCCTACTTTTCTTTTCTTGTGAAATATGCAGCTTGGCAACAAAATCTTTTAGCATAATCATGATTTACTGTATTATATGCCATTAATATATTTTGTTTAGCATAAATATTTGAAAACATTTCCTCGCAAAATCACAAACTAAAACAAGTGTCGCAATTTCCTCGCGTATTACGGTAGGAGAGCCCCTCACATTGGCGGAGAAACCCGGAAGTGCGCAAGTTAGTATTTCCTTAACGACGGACTCGGACGCTCACAGTCATTTGTCAAGTCTTTGGTGTTCGTGGTTATATAGATAAATCGATTCATTATGGAGTTTTAAATTCATGCAACGACAGCGACATGATACCAGCTTTTAAGAGTGCATCGCTAATAAAACCCGAAAACGATTTATGTCGAAAACGAAATGACGACTCGTGTCTTCTTTTGCATTTTAATTCTTTACAAGTTCCCTTTCCCCCCAGTAACTTATTCTCAGAACACGCCGAATTTCACTGCCCAGACTTCACTGAGCACTGATTTAAGCGAATACCCGTTTAATGTCACGGATAACCCACCTGCAACCACTAACCAGTCTCCGTTAGCAGCAACAACTAGTCCTTTCAGGGCGGAATCATATTCGCCGGTTTCACCTGCAAGCGCGGATGCTTCTGCGGCCCAGAACACTGATTCCATCACAAAACAGACCACTAATCCAACAGGTTAGTAGACGGTGTTTCACTCCTGAACGAGGACTTCTAAGCACGTGCGAAAATTATTTTTAGGATCTGTGTGATTTATTGTGATATTAAACACGCACACAAAAATGATACAATAAAAAAGTCTCTTTGCTTTAATATGGCCCAGGTTCAAATCTGCAACCTTCCATTATCTGCCCACATCTTCAGTGCAATTTCTAAAATTCTTTGTTTTTCCTTTTCTCCGGTGACTTTTCTCCGGTGAAGTTATCAAGAAAACAACACAGAATTTTACTGATCAGAGTACTGGTCTGATCACATACCCCTTTACTGACATCCCACCTATAACCACTAACCAGTCATCATTAACCGCAGCAGTGACCAGTGAATCAAACTCACTGAATCAACTCAACTCGTCAGTTACATCTGCAACTGCACATCCCAACGCCACAGTCACTGCTGCCACCACAGAGTCCAAAACAAACCCATCGGGTGAGTCATAACAAAAGTTGTTGTGATAATCAGAAGGCGTCCACATATGTTTGGTCTTAAAGTGTATTTCCAAGTTTTGAAATCTATTTTTAAACAACCGCCCTAACTCATCCTCGTCATCACTGGTTAGACGAATCGTTAATGTTATTCGTGTGCTTTCTCTCCTACAGATTGCCCGTGTGACGTCACACCTGATTTTTGTGATATTGGGTGCTGTTGTGATGTTATGGACTGTGGCCTCCTAAACCCCGGCTCTGTGTTCATTGGCTGCCAGCAGAGCACAGGGTAATAATAATGACCTCCGTACCATCAAATGTGATGTCGAACGGGATTGTATACTCATATTGGTTTTTCGCACAAAGGTCTGGCATTTGTCTTGAAAGCTGGTTGATGTTTAAGGCCAATGTCAATCCAACGCTGGTTACAGTGTCCGGAGACCGCTTTTGTGTTCAGAAAGAAGAGGGTAAATTATGACGCAACACTATTCTAACACCTCTTGGCTATGTTCAGAATAACATCTTACAATACGCAAAAGCATTTTGCACTACACAGTTTGTGAATTTTCTATATGCACTGCATGTGAACATGAAGTTGAAATTAGCCTTACTTAAGCTTTATTTATATATTTATATCCTGGTTCCTTTGTTTGCCCTGGTCCTGATTTTTTATTATTACAATCGTTTCTCAATGATAAAAGCAATATTTTTGTTGATCTAACACTTTTTTGTTTACTTTGTCTGTGAAAAGTAAAGTACACCATTGTAATAATAATTGTTCAAATATTTGTTCTATAAATCTCCTATACAGTGCACTTTTATTGCAAAGTTTTACTTAAATGCATGAATAATTTACATATGCGTGTCTTTGTTTCAATAGATTTAGAAAACCAGTCTGATGTTCAGACTTCCCCTGCCCTCTTTCAGTCCAGTTACCTTTATCCGCTTTTACTGAGAGAGCCTACAGCCTTCAACAGTCAGAAAACCAACTTTTACAAGGTAAACTGCGTTCATGTGGCATAAAGCTACTAATTCTCATCTTGTTTTAAAAAGTAAAGAGGTTTGTTGACACTGATACTTTAAGGTTGGCTTGATAGAAAAGTCTTTATGGAAGAATTTGACTGGCCTCCACAAAGCCCATAGCTGGACACTGACGTGAAACATTAAGCCACGCCCCATCGATCAACTTTGCCCTAGATCTTTACTCTGTAAATCTGATCTCTGATTCATTAACACGCCAAATCGGCCGAATAAATGTGACAACGACTGGCTTGAGCCAACAGTGCCAAAAATGAAGTCCGACGATGTCCAAAAAACTGCCCAACGGCCGACTGTCGGCTTGGTGTGTTCCGGGCCTAATCTGAATTGCTAAAACAATCAAAGCTCATTTTTACATTTATTTGTATATACCTTCTTACCCATAAACAAACATGTATTTTTAGCGCAGCATCTTCACTTCCGTCTTCATTGCAGGTTGATGACATCATTCTGACATATTTCAACGGCACGTCCATAGTGAGCACTTTTAGACAGCCATCCCCAGGCCCAGCGTCATCTGCTTGTGTCAACCGCAATCCAGCAAGTATGGTTAAGACATTGTGTCTGTCTTGTTAACATGAAAATTGTAAAATAATCGTGTATTGATAACAGCCTCTGTTAGGGTTCTTGCGTTCTAGTTCTTTGTCCTGCTCTCGCACGGTGACGACACGCTCCTGTGTGGAGGACGGCGGTTTAAGTGCTCGCACTTACTTCACAGGATTTAGCCTACTGAGGGTAAGACTATATATACAGTAGGCAAAGAGGCCCTGACCGCTTGGATTGGATTGAGAATGGCTTGTTAATGCAATTGCAATTTACTAGTAATCAAGATAGTTGGCTACTTCGGTGTAATTTGGTTTTAAGGGAAATAATCCCAAATTGTGCATGCCACTGAAATGTATTGTTTATTTTAAAGCATTAAGTAGTGTTTTTGGTGTTGTACTTTAGGCTCCTGAGGCCCAAGTGGAGGACAGGCCAGAGCTGTTAGTAAGTTACAGTACATAAAACATATGTAACCATATACAGTGACCATTTCATTGTTTAAGAAACAACGGTCAATGCATCTCATATACTGTATATAACCAGAACCGTATGATCAAGTCATAAGTATCCTCACATCGGATGAAAGTGTCTTGTAAATGATGTTTATTAACTGTAGTGACGCATTCATATTTCGGACCAAATGCAAATGTTCTTCCCACTGTCTTAAGATTCCAGTTTCTACTGTCCGTGACTGGCCAGAGCCTCGTTTACACAATGGCTCGTGTTTAAATGTGGTGTCAGAGGTAAGTGCAGCAATTTGTGAGGATGCACTTCTGGATATACTGTATGAAGAGTTTGGTTCCAAAATGAGAGAACTTAAAATGTTTCAAAAATCACGTTTTTTTTATTGTGCATTCCAATTAATATCAATTAAACTGCAGTTGGTTTGTTTTGATATAAGACATAATAACTCCAAAAAAGTTAACTAACTCAATAAAATGATGTTATCATGAACACATTAATGGATTTTATTTGAACCCACAGGTGGAATATGGGATTGAGTACACTGGCAAAGGAGAGATTGTCAAGATTACACTGAATGCAAAAACAATTAACACAAATATAAACACGCAGTTACTGCAAAATCATGCCATTACGTTTCAGGTAATTTTCTCTCGAAATGTTTTTGGGTGTACAGCAGCTGCCTTGAAGCAGTTATAGTAGTGTGTTGTTTATATTGCAGTTGGTCACATCCACTCCCCTCATGGCTACACCCACACCTCTGTCAGGTCCAGAGGGACTGAAACCTGGATCTCCAGTGATTGGTTGGTTTGGTGAAAAGGCACAACCTGTATCCTTCACAATGCACTCTGCATTTACTCTGATAATGGAGAACTTGAATACGATTTATATGACAGGGCTGTGGAATGCTTCAGTCTAATCGTTTATTTAGCTCATAGCACATTTCTGTGATCACTGCATCATTCTTTGACGTCTGTGGAAGTTGACGGTGTTGGGGTCATCTGAGAATGGAGGGTGTACAGCAAGGCTTCTTAATCGACCCCCTGTTCTTTTCACACAAAACATCATCACTGGATGCACCTTCAGGTATTATTTCTACAAAACCAGGAACTACTAGTTCTGCATGGGGATTTTTAGCTTTTTACCACTGTTGGACAACATAGTACTATAAGGTTCGGTGTGTAGTTTTTGGTGATCTAATGACAGAAATGCAATATAATATACATAACTATGTCTTCAGAGGTGTATAAAGACCTCACGTAATGAAGCGTTATGTTTTTAATACTTTAGAATGAGCTATTTCTATCTACATACACTGCGGGTCCCCTTACATGGAATTGGCCATGTTGTTTCTACAGTAGCCCTAAATGGACAAACTGCTCTACAGAGCGTGTTTCGTAAATACGTTAACTCCTCGGCAAAGAAGCGAAAACGTGACGACATCTTAGTCCTGTGTCAGCTGACGTAGTGCTTCGAAAGGGAGGGGGAGGGGTGGTGTGAGCCGCTAAATTTCATACACTGGACCTTTAAATATACGTGAGAAAAGCAACAACATAATTATTGCTATATGTTAACTGTTGAATCACAGGTCTTTGGCCAGTCAGTGTGGTGTGTTGCGGACTGAACTGATAGAGGTTTTAACAGCAACGGCAGTGCCAGAGCTGATCAGTATGACCACAGGTGATGAGACCGAGAAAAGTAAAGTCATCTTCGAGGACTGCCCGACACCAGCTTCAGTGAGTTGATTTACTCTTCAGTTGGCGTATTATGTAATTGAGTAAAAGTACATTTTTCATGACCGTAATGTTGTCCCCTAAATGTAACACATTTAGAATCATAACTTAAAATGCAAAACGATGTGAACCTAGACCTACCTTGCGTTCGAAATCGCCTACTTCCATACTATATAGTAGGTGAAATTAAGTATGATTCATGAATAGTATGTCCGAAACCTCAGTATGCAAAAAACAGTAGACGAGAAATAACTGGTCTGGTCTACTGCTTCCACCGAGATTTGTGAGTGTGCATTGGATGAACATTACTCTATCCCATGATGCCACGGTAGCTGAGCAAGGGTCAAATTTCAAAAGTAAATCAAATAAATATAGCGGAAAACTTTAAGGCGGATGTCCGTTTTTCAAATGTAAGTACCGATAAATGAAATTCTCATGAATTAATTGTTTTTTTATTAAGGCCAACGTACAGGTTGTTAATACGTCATAGGTCAAAGAGCATATGGGTCACATGACAATAAAACATGGCGGTTGCAGAATGTCCAAATTGTTTTCATACTACTCCCACTCATACTATATAGAACAGTGTTTTAACTTCGATAGGTAGGTACTTATTCAAATGCTGTACGTACTGTGATAGTATGCAGTTGCGGACGCAGCTCTAGTCTACAGTGGATGCATTCTAAAACAACGATAGCCAATTGCTCCAATAGAATGTTTGTTATATTTTCAACTACACAATATACATGTACTTTATTTATGGATACAGTTTACATACTTCTTGGAGAATGCATCATCTAGAGACGCTTTTGGGCAAAAGTCTTCAGTCAAACTGTTTGTAATATATAAGCCAATTAAATCTATGGACGTGCCCACTTTCACTAATTAGTTAAGTCTAATTACTAACATTCTTCCAAATATCTTTCACTGTGTTCATCAGAACAAAGTCATTTATACAGGTATTAAATTACATGAGGGGGTGAGTAAATGATGACAGAATTCACATTTTTGGGTGAACTGTCCCTTTAAAAACTATTTTAAATTTCTAGCGCCGCAACCCTGTGTGATTAAAATCTTTTTGTGATATAAACTTGTGTACACCGTTTAAACAATTTCAATTTTTTTGCAAAAACAACTTTTTCAGACTCCACTCATCTATATTGTGGTGTATTCTATCCGTTTCATATTGACATAGGAGGTGTGTGAGACTGGCTGTACGCTGCCCGTTGCTCTATCAGTGCGGGTGCTCTGGGCTCAGAGGGGACTCAGGGCCATGCCACAGAATCACATCCTAGGGGCTAAATTCATCTTTACATGTCAGAGACTAAAGGTAAAAGACTTTAAAAACTACAATTCATAAATGTTTTAATATACAAAATCAAACACTGACTTGTTTAAATAAACTATAATGAATTATTTGTTTAAAATGTAAAACTGATATTGTTACATATTCCTCTTGTCCACAGTGTCCTCTTCTTTCTTCTATAACTGTGACTGCTGAGGTAGTATTCACAGATACCACCATTTACCCAGAAGCCCCGCGAGGGCAACCTGAGCCTGAATGGAAGTTTCCATTTTCATTTTTCTCCAGAGGAGCTGGAGAATTTGATCAAGAATAAAACTTACACTCAGGCAATGATGCAATCATGTCAGACACTATTTAAAAGTGTCACTATTTCACAACTTTGCTTGGTGTGCTGCTCAAATCACAGAAATTACACTTTAACGAGAAGAACATGTTTCTTCAGCCTGAGCCAAAGTTTTATCCGAAACAGCTGACATCTTTTCCGGTCCCATGATTCCTGTTTTTTTCTCTTTGCACATAGTTGAGTAGATGAATAATGGCTGCTGGGGTGATGCCTGGCAGACGGGAAGCCGCTCCCAGCTAAAAAAATAACCAAAGCATAGCAATTCACAACTGGGTCTAAAGAACAGGGTTTTTTTTATGTGTACTTAAGGTAACACTAATGGCCATGGACCTGGTGGTAGTTTACGTGTCTCTTTTATCATTTTTGTTCAAAGAGAAAGGCAACTCCACACAAACTAACAGGAAGGCATAAGGTTTACCTCTAATGTTCAGAGAGCAATAATGTGAAAAATAAGACACTTGAGAGGCATGTATCTGTCTTAGAGGTTTAGAGTTAAGATACGCAAAGATCTAAATGTGTATATCTCACAGTAAATGAGTGACAGAAGTTACAATTATTTTAGACTCCAATGTAGTGTAAAGAGTGTCATGCCTAAATAATACAGCTGAACAAGAAAACTAGAATAAAAAAAGACAATATTTTGTATGTTTCTGGTGTCTGAGTGTTTGTCAGACAAATGCCAGTTTTGTAGAAATAGTTGCAAAAAAAGCAGCCAAACAAACTGCTGGATGGTCTAACTATTGGTCCTCAAACTACTGGCAGACCATACATTAAAATATAATTGCTCGTGTAACTCTGATAAAAGATTTTAGTAGTAGTGACATGCAAAATGTTTTGTTTTTATTTGTAATTTTTTGTGCTTGTATTATTGTAATGGAATATATTTTTTCACAAAAAAACCTGAGTAAAGCAAAATAAAAGAACTGAATTGTAAACACTATTTTACTACTTCACCTCTGGCCACAGATTCATTTTTTTCCATAATAAGTTATTATCTTTGTTGTTGGATGAAAATGAACTATACCGCTCAGATAACCCCCCCAAAAAACTGATTACACTGGCTAAAACACACAGTTGACAAATAAATGTGTAAATGTATCCTATATGTGACAGCAAAAATGTAGAAAAACTAACAAAGATTATATCTTATAATCTTGTAAATGTACAGTGTGTGTGTATGAATTCTATAGAATTGGTGCAAAATCAGAGTTGGAAACATCTTGAAAAAATGTTTTTTTTTTATGTATGCAAATAGTTTAATATTAGAGGTACACATTTCTAGTAATTGTGCAGTTAATTTTCATATTGTAATTTCAGAAAGTTTTGGGATATTCTTCCTCTCCCCAAATTTTGTCACTACCGCAACACAATAATATATAATTTAATAAAAAGGATTATATTTACATATTACGATTTTGTTTAAATCTACTTTTAAAATATATTTTTTGCTATTTTTAAAAAAATGTTTTCACGTGTAAATCAATACCAGTACAATTTTAACAATATTTCAAGTGTAATTTATGAGATCTGTTGTATTTTGAATCCAATCTTTCTTTGTAAAAGGCATAAAATTGATCGTGCTGACTTCAAAGTTAAGGATTCTTTAGTTTATATACATTGACCCAAACACTATCATAACATCTTAGTTGATCATTTAATATACTTTATTTTTGAATAAACATCCCATGTTTTGGTCGTGACACACACATTTTCAGTAGTGATGGTAATGTTTTGGTAGTGATCACAATATTTAATTTGCACAGCTGAATCAGACTTTCAAAATGTTATGTTAGAAATATTTTGCGTTGGGTCAGTTGTTTGTGTAATTACAGTTGGCCAGTTTGGGTATTCTTACTGTAGACACCCCAATTTCTTATTCGTTTATCTTGTCTGAATGAAAAAAAACCATTACAAACATATAACACTTAATGGACTGAATGTCTTACTGTATTTGGTCTAGTACTATCCAGAATCTCTCGGACCTCCTTGGAGAGAGACACAGGGAGAGTCAGATAATCGATGTCCTGAGGCAAATATAAACTCTCCTCGGCCTGCATTCTCTCAATGTCTCTCCTCTGTTTCTCACAGTGAGGGTGGTACAAAGCTGCAGAGAGCACACTACATTTACATTTATGCATTTGGCAGACATTGCATTATCCTATACATTTGTTTCTAAGTATGTACAATCCCCTGGGATCGAACCCACGACCTTGGCATTGTTAACACCATGCTCTTACCACTGAGAAAATCATGTTAAGATCTTCATTGACGCACAGAAGTAATGTTCTGGAATATATTACCTTCAACTTTAATTCTCTCTGAAAACTCTAGAAATGGTGCAAGAAGCTCTGGAAAGGCAGAGGCTAACATCTGGAAGGAAACATCTTTATATTGCAACACCTCCTCGCCACTGAACAACAAAAAAGAAATTGCAGTATTTTTATTATCTTTAGTACCATGTTCTTTCAAAGTTTCTCTAAAATAAAAACATTTCGATGTAACGTATGCAGTGGCATTTATAATTGTGATGAAAGCATACCTGAGAATGGTGCTCTTAGTCTCGCTGATGTTGACATGTTGCAGTTTATTTCTCCAGCGAGTAGCGGACAGCGAGATAGACCGCAGGGCAGACAGGGCCTCGTTCAGACTTTGCTTAACTTGCAGAGCTTCATTGTAGCGTTGCTGAGACACGCACCCCATCTCCTCAAAGCCTGAGAAAAAAAAGTGTTCGTTAAATTCAAGATGATAGATGATGAGGGTATGTGACACAATTATGTATGTAAATGATTTACATTCCATGCACGTTTTAGTACCTCTGTGAGTAAGTCGCATGTCAGCGTTGTCTGGTCTAAGTGATGTTCTGAACTCTGACCTGCTCGTGAACATACGGTATGGTTCAGTCACTCCACGACAAACTAGATCATCAATCAGTACCCCGATATAGCTCTGAGTGCGTGAGAGAGACAGTGGAACTTTGGAAAGAGAAGTCCTGCCTGCGTTTACCCCAGCCCATAGACCCTATAGTAGAACAGAAACCGTAATTGCGTCAGAAAGCACGCAAGTGAACTCGACTTAAGAGGAAAAACCCAGCATATTGAAATAAGATTTATGCATTACTTCAAATAATTACTGCTCAACTGGATCTACAAGCAATTGAATCATGTGGTGTCCTTACTTTGTCACCCAAGGCTTTTCCATTCTGGCCTAGTTTTTGTTAATAAATAACGACACGGTTTAATATATTACGTGTTGTTGTTTTTCCTGACACCGAAAACCATGGAATTCAATAGGATGTCCTTTCTTGTTCACATGACTGTACATGGTTTCATATCTTGCTTTGTGGATGGGTGCAGTGTGGTTTACCTGTGCTGCTGCCTCCTCATAGCCTGTCGTGCCATTAATCTGTCCAGCCAGGAAGAGACCTTGAGTGCTCTTTACCTGCAGCCACGGATAGAGTTGTGTCGGACATACAAAATCATACTGCACCCCATAACCTGAAGCGAAACGACAGGTTTTACCGGAGCATTCACAAATACCATTCTTCTGCAAATGGCTGATATCATTCGGCATCAGATGGACAATGCATGATGTGTGTACACAAAAATATGCTTTCCTAAAGCAGCAAGATCTAATCCGACTAGAAGGCTTCACCCAACTTGGAACGTGACGTTCCACTGGAATATTCCAGAAACAGCGCTGGCTCATATTATTGCACATACACGCTAAATATTGTCTATATAGCTTCATGCACAGTAAAAAGGTGTGGCTGTGCAATATTAAAATATACAGTACCTGGAGTGTGGATCTGGGCTTTATGTAGACCAGGGATCTCTCGGATGAGGCAGAGCTGCATATCAGGGGGCATGGTCATGGACAAACCCTGAGGGTACATGAGGTCAGAAGTCCAGCCTTCTGGTTCAAGCCATACCTGGTGAAGTCTTCCGGGAAACCGTAACACTTTTGACTCAATGGATGGGCAGTACCTACAGGACACATCCAATTGTTGGATACCAACGGAACATTTCATACTAGCGTAGATAACGACTTAATGAACCATTTACTGTACATCCTAGAACGAACATAACACGGCAGCAGATCTTTGTGTTCTGTGCTGGTGGATACAGCAAAAACTGTTTATAGCATATTACCTGTACATTAATTCACCCTCTTTATGCTTATATTTAAAAAGCGCACCCACACACACTGGCTAGAATAAGAATTGCATTAAACAGTAAAATTACCTGGGTCCTTTAGTGTCTTGATGGATGTGGGAGTTGACATGCATGCTTTCATTCACCACTCTCTCTACTCCAGGGGTTGTGTACGTTAAAAAACATGGAAGTTGATCCTCATGCTACAAGAAAAATGAAAGAACGTTTTATTTGTTGTTATCTTATGGTATCCCCTCAAAGTTGGCATTGAGTAGTAGTATTACAAGTAAATATTGGTGACATTCCATTTTGTATTTTGACAAAACAAAATAAAAAGCGGTCTTTTTATCTTTCTCATCACAGCTCGGATCATAACTTCCCTGCAAATCTGCAATAGCTCTCAAATGTCATTCTGCAAATGCAAGTCTGCAGTGTCACTAGACGCGTAAAATCCTACTGTATGCAGTTTCTTCTTGTTATATGACATATGGCTGTTTTTAATATTTAAGAATGACTGGTGAATATGAATCACACATAATTAGAAGATGGAGTGAGTAACGGCAGAAATCTTGGATACGGTATGGCTAGTATGTCATTAATCATTTAGTATTGTAAATGATTTCTATCTTTACCTTACAGTTTACGTGTGCGTTAATGAAGCTGAACGGCGTGGGCTTTTCATCAGGTAAGCGAATTTCAGTACAGGAGAAGTCAATTGTATCCTTGATGATTCTGGGAGGAGTACCAGTCCTTAGCCGACCAATCTTCAACCCTAAAATCTCTTTCAGACTATAAGACAGGCCCGCACAGGATGGGGGGTCACCGATTCGGCCCCCTGGAGATGAATTGGGACCCATGAAGAGAGAACCAGACAGGAAGGTACCAGTGGTCAAAACCATTGAGCGGGAATGGATTTCACCTCCTCCGTGAGCTGTCAGAGTAAACTTACAATCACATGAGTCGGCCATCAACAGCAGATTATTTCATAGCTACGTCGGTTCGATTTGTTTCTCACCTAAACGTATTCCGTACACTTTATGTCTTCCTGGTTTATCTGGGTCAGCTGCAGACACTAGGAGATCCTCCACTGACCCCTCTAAGATGGTCAGTCTCTCTGTAGATAAGAGCTCGGACTGTAAGACAAAAATTTGGTGTGGTGTTACACTGCGTGGCTCTCAAAGTCACTTTAAAACATTTTAAGAGCTGAATGTGAAAAGTGATCACAGTTACTACAAGCGATTTCATAAAAAGTGGTAATGGACACCCTTGAGTGGCTTATTGCTGCTATAAATTAGGAATGCACCTGTATGAAGTCTCTATAGTGTCCACGGTCGAGCTGGGCTCTCGGGCCCCACACTGCGGGCCCCTTACTGCGGTTTAGAATAGAGAAATGAATCCCAGCCCAGTCACCCGCCCGTCCCATCAAACCATCCAGAGCATCGATCTCCTTGACCAGATGACCTTTTCCCACACCTCCCAGAGATGGGTTACATGAAAGCGCCCCTGCAGGTCACACGAAAAATGCAGTTAGAGGTTGCACGACGAATGTCTCGGTATGGTTTGGTTACAAAAAGTATTTGGACTAACCTATAGTTTGGATTTTCTGCGTGATAAGCAACGTGTTTGCCCCAGCCCTGCTGGCTGCAGCAGCTGCTTCGGTCCCAGCATGACCCCCACCCACCACTATGACGTCATAATGTTGAGTGTGGACGTCAGCAACCTGAATGGAGCAGGTGCATAAAGCCTTGTGGAGAACGGGCAGTCTCCTTACCAACATGTGTGTGACTGATAAACAGAGAGATGGAGGTTAAAAAGATATTCCGTCTGTGAGAAAATGCCGTTTTAAAACGATCTTAATCGAGACTTTCTATCAATTTAACCCAAACGAAACACCGTGGCTAACTACGCCTGTGGTTTCTTTTCAAAGAAACTTGACTAAACTTGTAGGTAGACATCAGACTACATGCATTGAATAACGTTGACATTAGTTGCTTAATATACTTTTCTCGAAACTAACTATAGCTAACATAAACACAATAGTTTGTACCAACGAAGTGATTCAAATTGCAGGTAAATATTGTATAACAGTGAAGTCAATATGTACGCTATAGTGGTCATTTGTTATCATGACACCTGATGAGACACTATATTATGTAATTCTAAGTTATATTAAAGAACTGATACTCACAGTTACGATCTATCCTGTTTAAATAAGTTCATTCACTGAGGTCACACCAAACACACTACCAAACACAGCGCGCTGCCATGTTTCAGCAAAATATTACCGTAAGAACTCTAATAGTCGTCACTTTTATACCGTAAGATTGTTACAGCCAGGCTGTCGTAATCATTTTTATTTTTCTCAGGCAAATATTGTATGTATATTTAAACATTTCTTCATAAAAACTAACACTGTGATATTTATCTCTCTTATGAGTTATGGGGAGTTCACAGGATGATAACTATATTGGTCCACACCAGCGGTCCGAGTCCAAACGTTTATGGCCTTCCCTTGCAAACTTCCCTCAGTCTCGTTGACTCGGATGTGCGTCATTGCTTACGTTGCACGACTGCCCACTACAGGCGGAACTCGTGAATAAGGTTTAAATGGAATTCACTAAGCCCTTGATCACTTGGTATTCAGTTTGAAGCTGAATTATTAAATAAACCCCTATTCGCTTATGTAGCCTATAGCGTATAATGCTGCATGAAACAAATTTATATCAGTTGTTGTAGAAAATATAAAAAAAACCTCTAGATAGCTGTATTGGAGAAAAATAAAATTACACATTCATAACATCAGTAGTATAAACTTTGACTGTAAACATAGGCTAAGCTAGCTAGACGTATTATGCAATTAAATCTCACAATATCTGTAATATACGTTAGACTAGAGTTGAGCGATCTGCTGTGACGTCACATCAAGTTGAATTGTGGGATATAAAGCAGCTTGAAGTGTACACATGAAGTAGACTCGCTCCCTCGGTGAAAATCGAGGGAACGAGGGTCTGTCCATATAAACTTCCCTCGATCACTGAACGAAGTGGAACGCACTTCAAAATGGCGGCGGGGATTCGGGAAGCGCTTAGGGAAGTTGGCGAGGGTCTGTCTAAAAGTGAAGTGGAACGCACCCAATGCAGCGTTTGGACAGACGTTATGAAAAAAATATGTTTATAAATATATACGTTATAAAACGTTCCATTAACCTTTATCTATAAATAATGGAATAATTCGTGAGCTCTATTCAATTATATATGGAAAAATCAGTTCACGCACACACCCTGACTTTAAATGAACCGTGTTGCCTTTATGGGCATCACTGAATATCTAGTGTAATAGTTGTGTATGAGTCTCTTGATTGTCCTCAATGTAAAAAGATGAATCTCAAAATCATGCGGTTACTGCTGGACATGACTCAAATATACAGAAATGGTGAAAAAGCAAAGATTCTGGAGTACCTGGGTCATTTTTCTGAAGATCAGGACAGTTTAATGACTCGGGACAAACAAGACACCCTTAAACAACTATGACAAAACATAAAAACTGTCATTGATTCTTCAGGTCACATCATACAGTATTAAGAATCAGCGGGCTGTAAACTTTTTCCCTTGGCTATATTTAGAAATTCTGTTATTACTCTTTGGTGTGAACTTTATGTTAACATTTCTTTCGTGAAATAACTTGCTCAGGGCAGGAATAAATTAAAAATAAACATTAATATTCAAAATTCCTCTTCTTTTTCTCAAATTTTCAGCTTTTTCCAGATTCTGCAAGGGGTGTGTAAACTTTTGAGCAGCGCTGTATAGGGAGACATCTAAAACATTCTGGGAGGGGGGCCCCCACAATTTTTAGCGTCGGCCAACATCTGTTATTTGAATAAACGGCAACAGCTGCACATTCAATCAAATATGTGGTGTTTAAATTAAACATCTCGTTTAATTCTAAGTTGAGAATCCTCCGTATACCGCATCCTTTAGAGGACGATACCTCTGGAGGACACAAGGATGCCGCCTTACGAAACATGACACAGCTACAGTGTTGAGTGCAGTGCATATGGGGGAGGGAGTATAATACTGCAAATTACAACATAATAGTACGTTTTTCTTTCTTTTTGTGTCGGGAATTGTTCATAGTTTTAGTGTAGTGTAGTGCTTATGGAACTGGGGTGATAATGGAGCAAACTGCAACACAGCATTTTTTGAACAGTGTCGGGGTAGATGATTCCTCTTCTTTGACAAAACCTGTCCAGCCTTGGAAAAGATCCTTTCAGAAGGAGCAGACGATGCAGGAGAACATAAAAATACCAGTGCCAGCTGGTATAAGTGAGGATACTGATGCTTCTGTTGAGGTCAATGTACTAGTGGGTCCTCAGATCGTATATTCATTTTAAACATTTTAGGTAAACATTAGGGTCAGGAACAAGCACGGTTGATGAATACTTATTCCTGTAGCAAGCTGCCATTCCCAAACTGTATCATTGTACCATTAACTGTATAATAATAAACTGTACCATTAACTATAATGCAGTAAACACACAAAAAAGAACTTCCAACAATTGTAGCATGTTTGAGATTTGTTCATTTGATACATAACTGGGCAATCATAGAAATGCATCTAACATGTATTTTAAAATCAAATTTTACAGTAAACTGTCACAAATTAGATCTAAAGAAGGGTTTATGCAGAATACTGGTATATGGTGACGCCTATATTTTCAAATTAATTCGCAGAATCGAAACCAGAAACCAAAACAAACACATTAAAGCTAAAAGGAAATAATGATTTGAAGTTTAATTTCAGCGCTATCCGATGTAAGGCCATAAAATATTGTCATACATACTAATATTCATTTGTCCTTAGCTGAAGGAAGGAAGTCATACATATATCTGAGATGGCATTCATTATGAGTCTTTCAAGCAAAGCGTATTCTTTCAAAAGATGTATTATTGTACTTTTTTGCTTGTTTCTCACACTAGGTGTGTTTTCCTTTGTGAGTTTGCCTCTGTATCAGTGAGAAAGAGCATATAGTTTTTCAGCTGTGCTTTCCAGACGGCCTCTGTACTCCAGGTTTTTATAGTTACACTCGGGCACTCCCTCTGTCCCATACAGCAGACCCCAACAGCAGCAGGCGATCACTGCAGTACTGTCACTGTCTCCTATAAGCAATGATGCAAAATATTGATTTCAGAACAATGCAGTGTTTGCACACATACATAATTTACGTAGTACATTTTTGTTCCTCATACTAGCTGTTATGTGCTTTCAGAAGAACTATAGAAATATTTATGATATAGTCATTTTTCTTTTATTTTGGAACTTGACAATGCCTGTCCCCCATTAACCTTTCATTGTATGGAAATATTTTCTTTCCAACATTATACAAAAATGATCCAGGTTTTTTGGAACAATGTAAGCATTTGAAATTGATAGCAAAATTGTCTGTATGATATAACTAATCCAAAAGAGGATATGGAACTTGATTTATCAGTTAGAAGCTATTTCTTGTGTCAAAAGGCATAAAAAATGCTTTCAGAATATACTGATTGAAAATAATCTGCCCGTAGCTAAATCTAACATACAATATAGTGAGGTCTCAAAAGGTTTAAAAAAACTTTATTATTATGTATGTGTCCCTGGATTTTAAAAAAAAGGTCTTAAGTGGCATAGGAACATTTTTAGTAATAGCCCAAAATACACTGTATGGGTCAAAATGATAGATTTTTCTTTTATGCCAAAAATCAATAGGATATTAAGTAAAGATCATGTTCCATGAAGATATTTAGTCAATTTCCTACCATAAATATATAAAAACTTTATTTTTGTGAGTGGATGGCCTGCTACAGCGCCTCTGGTTATCTTCTCGGTATTTTGAATATTTTGCACCCTCAGATTCCAGAGTTTTAAACGGTTGTATCTCCTCCAGATATTATCCTATCCTAACAAACATCAATAGAACTCTTATTTATTCAGCTTTTTTATTCAATTTCGTAAGACTGGTTTTGTTGTCCAGGGTCGCATATAGTTAACATACAATTGCAACAAAACGTTTGTGAGCCCTTGGTCACAAATACAGTCTTCTATCTGGTAAAGATTTAAGAAAGATTGCCAACTGACCTCCATGTAATCCCGCTCGACTCATGAGTTCCTCCCAGTTTGAGCCAGCCCCCAAAATGGCATCCAGAGCTATCATTGGAGCATCATGACCGCTGCGACCGGCCCACCCTGATAGGCTAAAGCTTTTGTAAGCCTTATCTCGTTCAGCTGGCCCATACTGGTCCGGCAGGTTAACTGGCCCAGTCCCAGAAGACAGTTCCCTGAGATCTAAGTACCTTAGTGGATGAGAATAAAAATGCAGAAAATTCTCAATATCTTTTTACATTCGTTTCTTCATAGGCATTTTATAACATTTAAATATAGTTAGAGAACATACAAGCGTTTTATTTGATGTACTGAACTGCTGTAATATGTGTTTTTTTTTTTTCATTTTATGCTTAAAATATTGCTGATCAACAATTCGATCCTCCTTCACTTTTACTGTATTGACCTACGAACTGAAGCTAAAGGAGTCAGGGCTATATGTTAACTTTTTTGCACATGGTGCTTACAAAGGTTTAAAGTTTTATAGCACAGGCCAAACAGCTGTAGCACAAGTCTAAAATCATGTTAAAAAACACAAGGTAAGGTCATCACATAATTAGGCAGGTTACTGATGAGTAATGAGTAAGAACATGTGAGCCAAAACTGGTCACGTCTGGATACATTTTGGACAAAGCAGCATTAGATTTGACAAAAAAAGAGAATTCAGAAATGGAAAACATCCAGTTTAGTTCAAATCTAGAAAGAAAGCTAGCCCGGTAAATGGTTCTATTACTATTAATAGTACTCATCATAAGTCAAACACTGCCTTAATTTGGTTTCTCACCATTTCCATTTCTCAATAAAGTAGTCCCAGTCTCTCTGAGTCTCAGTAACAGCATAACCTGTAGACTGCACAAATGACTTTGCTATAGGACAAGCCTCTTCCAGCAAACCCAAACCCCAAGTCACGACTGGTCTCCGCTGGACTGCGTAGGCGACAAACAAGGCTGAAGCCACAGCGCCGAGAAATCCGGTTGGATGAGGATGCGTCATTCTTCCAGTCTCCACAGCAACTGCAACCAGTGAGGACAGTTGCTCAGGACGAGGATATCTGTGCAGTAAATATACTTAGCTGCAATACTACCACCAAGTATCTTTAATAATACAAAAAACACAAGTGTGACCTTCACCTAAGGCCGATGCACATGGACCTCATAGCTGCCCCACAACCTGTGCCCTCTGGATTGTAGAGAATCCTGAAACCTCCTTCAATGCCTGGCCGCAACTGAGAAATACCTTCAAGGAGTCGAAACAGAATGCATGTTTTAGAGACCAAAGCCCTTTTATATAAAAAAAATCCGGAAAATCTGTATCTGTATATTATGCAATTTATGTATGTTTTATGATATGATAAAGGTGATTTCAGGATGATTTGGGATAGTGCTCTAGGACTCAAGACCAGGCTCCAGACTAATGTTTTTACCAGGAGCTGTCCCTCACTAAAAATATGAGGGGGTCAAGCAGAAAACATACTGTAGGGGCAAACCTTAAACTCCTATTTAAATGACAAAAGTTCTTCGATCAAGAGCAGAGAGTGATTTTATTGTCAGAACATGACAAACACTTGCCAGAAAGATGAACATTTTAGAAACGTAAAGTAGATTTTTCAGATAATAAAAAATATTATTTTTTCTACATTTTTTCCCTCAACAGAATATCTTCTGAATTAAGAACTATATTGTGAAACAACACACATGTAACATGGCTCAGACTGCAAAATTTAAAGTATTTAAAGAAATAGACTAATTAAAGGGATACTTCACCCCAAAATGAAAATGAACCGTTTGTATACATGGCTTGAAATATTTGTAAACGTTTTGTTTTAGCTGACAGTGTAAGCTAAATAAAAATCTTAACTGTGCAAACAGGCCACAGTTTTCATGTTCAAGTTTTCAACTTTTCAATTACCCTACAGGTTACGGGCAAGAAACCGGTGGACCTTCCGATGTGGTGACGGAACTTTACAGGTGCTTGAAACGTCCGGAGACTACAATGATGAAGGAGAAACTTGTGTTGGCTGACGCGGGTTAACCGAGCAAGGTTAACTCAAGCAAACCTTTTTAAAGTTTCTGATAATATGACAATTACCAGCAACTAGAGCGCACACGCTATAATCCTTGACTGACAGGACAGCTGTTTCGGTGGTTACCTAGCAACATTAAAAAAAACTCTGCGCGCTGCTCTTTTCAAAGAGCAGCGCAAAAAAACGAGTTGGACGTATGACGTACACAGTAAAAAAAACCTGTAATTTAAAAAAAATTTCGAGTTGTTTTTTTACAGATTTTCCATGTAAAATGTAAAAAAAACTGAATTTTACCGTTTTTTTTAACAGATTTTATGTATTTATAACGTAAAATTACAAAGATTTAAAGCCGCAAATTTACAAGAAAAACAAGGGGAATGTAATTTTACAGGGAAAAACTGTTATGCTCATTTTCTCTACTCCTGTCAGCCACTGACTTTAATTATCCTGGACGCTAAGCTTTCCAGAAGCCCGGCCTGCATTCATGCACAGTATTACTTGTACCTGTGCATACACTATTTTGAACATTTATTGAACTTTTGTTATAGTTTTATATTGACAAAAATTATTTTGCAATAAGTATTGTTATTGTTTTGTTCATATATTAATAGAACACATTTCTATTGGCCTTCAAAGTTTGTAAGAATGATCAAAAATGCTGGCATGGCTGGCAAGTTTAAAAATAAAATGTTGTCACAGAAAGAGTTAATGACACGTCAAGGTTCAGATCAAAAGATAACTATGGTATTTATGCTTTACAAAAACATACTTATTCAAGGAAAAAATACTTTCAACCTTGAAAAAAAGGCGTAAACTTAAAATAATTATGATCAATAAATAACCACCATGTGGGGTCTTTTACCCAGAATGCTAGATGGTCCAGGCTTTCTTCCTTCCATGTCCTTCATTCCCTCTACATAACCAAAGGCAACCTCGTGCAGTAACTCCTCACCTTCTTTTCCTACAACACGACAATTAAAAATATTAAAAATCACCATTATTTGAATTGTGAGGCCCTTAGACCCCTCCATGTTGATGGACCAACCTGTTGCTAGAGCCTCAGCAGTTGCTAAGTGAAGTACTGTGTCATCACTCACAGGCCATTCAGGAAGTTCTGCATAGATGTTTTCTAGCCCTCCGAGCGCTTGCAGTTCCTAAATGATTAGGATGAATTGTTGACTGCTGAGGTTAACCAGCATTAAGGTTTAATATGAAGTCAGCTGTAACTAATTCATCCTCTGTCAATTCCCAAAGTAAAAAGTCACAGTTTGTTAAAACAAACAAGAAATGGTAAGGTATTTATGGTGCCCATGTTGGGCACTTTGTGGCTGCCTGTTCAGTATGAGCCAGGAGCAAGTCTTTCTATCAGCATCCCCTTATGGCGCTTTTCCACTGCATGATTTGGCTCATTTTGGGTTAAACTGGGCCGTCCGGGGCAGAGCCCCGACACATAGGCTGGTGGTCTCGCTCTGCTCCCCACCAGTGTGAAGCTCTTCTGGTGTTGTAGTGCGGCACTCCATCGTGCCCCAGTTTAAATCTGCTTTACCCCAGTATAAATCTCAAGTTTAAGTAACAATTTACCTTTTTGTCGGTGTATACACTTACATTGATAATCATGGAAAAACGGATCTATATCCGCAGTAACCCAATTCACAGTTGCACATTAACCGCGTACGTGCAGAAATCCGTGTCTGTGCGTGCTTGTGTTTCCTTTTGCAGCGCCCAGACGTGCATTGCCTATTTGCGAGTTGTAGACATGACGCTCGGCACTGCTCCTCATCCGGTGCGCACTGTTGTCTGCAAGTTTCAAAACATAATGAGCTGTTTTAAGATTTTATTCTTATCACATGTAGAGGGCATCTCAACTTATATTTGACAATTTGTCAAATTAATAAGTTTTGTATACTCACCCCTCAAAATTCCCCAGAGAGCTCTGCCACATAACAAATCCCAATTAAATCCCTGCTAGTGCCTGCTATTTTATTTTAGTACCACCTCGGCTAAGGTTCCAAGCTAAAATGTGACACGTAAACACACAGATGACTGACTGGTCAGAGAGAATCATCATTACCAGCACCATTAGGTTTGTGACATGATAATACATTATTCTGACCATTATTACGTATTAAAATGCATACAATGCAGACAATGTTGATGAAAAAAGGTTGAGTGTTATGTTGTGCTGCTGTCATTGCCTTTCCTGCATACATGTGCGATTCGCAATTGCGTTCGCGTTCCGTGCATACGCGCCCAATTCACGCTTCTAAACGGTCCATCTCTCTGGCCCATGCGTCCGTTTCGGCCCAAAAAGTACATCGGCCCACCGGGAAAATGCCCGGTATGCCCAATCCAGCCCTGACGACAGTACTTTCATAACAAGTATCTAAAACACCTTGATGAAACAGAAATGTGGTTATAGAGATGCTGGGTATCATTTAGAGATGCTGTAATAGATATGTGTTATACCTGATGAATAGCAGGGCCAGATTGGTTGTATTCCCACATCTGATTTCTGTAACCAATGGCATCTCCTACCCCACTGAGCAGCATACCTGCTTTGTAATGCTCCACAGATGCAATTCTGCAAGAAAACATATTTATTTGTATTAACAACATTCATATGGGCACATTCTGGATATTTCAGCAGTTGAGTATATGTTGAGTATATAGTACAGATGTTGTTATAGCTAAATTTCTCAGTGGTGATTGTAGCTATTTCTAAAATAATGTAGCAAGGAGACATTTTTGATTAGGCAATGGTGTAGTAAATTAACATTTTGTTATTGGTAGCACTGGCAATATGACTCATATTATATTATCATAGCATATTATATGAGTTTGCTTCAATTGACTGCCAAGTGCACAATGCCCATAGACTAACTTGTCGTGCGCTAAACATCTCAAAATATTCTCTTTTTAAAGTACTTAGTGCATGCATTTGCATACTGCACCCGCCGTTTAATGATCAATATTTGATATTTTGTTCAAAGTTTCGGAATAGCAGCAGTCTGCAGCGCATGTGACAGTAACTCACCGGTCCATAAGCGGATCTCACACCGAGTTCAGTGACTGGTTATCAGCGGACAATGCTGGCTAACGCCGCGGATAAAAACTTTTAAACCTCTGCCGTTTAACTCTGCCGAGTCTACGGTTTTTCTTGAATTTAATAAACCTTAATAAACTTAAAGAGCTATAAAGGCTTTTATGTATTCCTTTCCTAATACGGTTGGGGGGAGTATTAGGCCAGTTAAATCACACCGTTTTGAGAGAACCACGAGACCAAGGGGGCGGAACACAGGGTGTGATTTGTCATTGGACAGAAAACGGAAAACTTTCTACATCAGAACTTTCTTTCTTTCTTTCTTTCTTTCTTTCTTTCTTTCTTTCTTTCTTTCTTTCTTTCTTTCTTTCTTTCTTTCTTTCTTTCTTTCTTTCTTTGCTTTTCTTTATTTTCATTTACAACATTATTATATAATGCAATAGGCCTATTTAAAAAATCAAAAGTAAAAGTATGTCCTTTGTCTAAAATGGTTAGAATTTTATATTCAAAATCTATCAATTCAAAGGAATCAAGACAGAAAATGTGTAGAAACTTGACAAGTACTGTTATTGACTAAAAGAAACCCTTAGTAATTGCAGCGTGGAGCTGTAGATGGCGCAGTTTCTCACCCTCAGGATGTCTTACAGCACTGACAGCACTTATTGAGATATAATGCGAAATTAATTGTAATGGTGAAATTATTTCTAAATATTTTAATTGTGATATGACTGAAATTGAAATTTACTGCTAACATCTTATGGATTTCCTGCTACAGTTGCCTTTGGCTTGCTCATTGAGAGCATAAAGACATTTACTGTATGCATTACATACATTAGGGAGACGATCTATTCAAATTTAAATTAATTTAAAACTTAAAACTTAAATTAAAACTTTTAAAGTTAATTATTACTTAGTTAATTTTCACTTAACTGAATACTTAGTTTCAAGTTTCTCAAAAGGAACATTTTATAATGTTTTATACAATTAATTGCATAAAAATATTACAATGTTACATTGATAGCGATAAATGAATTGACATAACCAAAGTAAAGAACTGCGTTCTCTTGACAAAATGTATATTATTTGTATGTCACTTTGCAGAAGACTGTCATGTTGTGTGTGTGTGTGTGTGCAAATCACTGGAGCCCTTGAGCAATATTGTGGTTGATAACATTTTATGTGTTTATTCAATGTGTGTCAAGTGCATTAAAGTAAGATGGTGTAAAACTGCCTCCAGCTGTGCTGTCAGAGCACATTTTTGTTACTGCAGATGACTGTTTAGCTGCATTCATTTTCCAAAACAAAGTAAAAACTGTTGCTTGAGTTCATCATAGACTACACAAGATGTTTTTGCACAGATTTGCTCACATGAATTGTTGTTTAAATCACCAAAGTATTTATTATTCATTTATTGTTAAATGTTGAACAGGGGTCAGGTGAGCAACACACATTTTCTCCCATATGGAAAAAAGGATTATTAAGCATTGCTCCCTTAGCTAGTCTGTTTAGTACACATCTACGGAGCTTGAAGTTAAAAACTAAGTCAGTATTTGTGCAGCCGTGACTGCGAGAAAGTAATGCAATATAATAATGCAATAGGCTATAACTATATTATATTATATATAATGGCAATATACTGCTGTATAGGCAAAAGCACGGGATGTTAGCATTAAGCTAAAACATTTTTTATAAAAACATTCGAAAATTCTACCTAATAAACAATTGATCATTTATATAAAGGGATACTTCACCCTGAAATAAAAATTCTGTCATCATTGACTCACCTTCGAGTTGTTCCAAATCTGTATACATGTCTTTGTTCTGATGAACACATATAAAGATATCTGGAAGAATGCTTATAACCAAACAGTTCTTGAACCCCATTGACTACTATGGTTAGAAAGCATCTTAGGGATTTCAGAAAAGTCTAATGTGTTGATTTAATGTGTTAGATAGATATCGAAATAAATAGCAGAAGTCAAAATTGCAAAAAATGTCCCAGATAACCCGAATTCACCCTTTTATAAAGTTCACCTATACTGCTTTACTGTGGGAAAACATGGTTAGACATTAGTTGTTGCGTTTATGTTCTGGTCTTGTTTGCTTGCCTGTATCGAGTCTGCTTTATTACAGTTTGCACTGGATTTTGTCTTTTAATATCTCCTGGACTTAGGTCGGCCTGTCTTCTCCTTCTGTGACCTTGGGTTCTTGCTTTTCACTCCAAATCTCTCCACCCCATAGGTGTAGATGATCCCCCCATCTTCTCCAGTTTTCTTTCGACATCTCCTTTTTGGCCTGCTAAAAGCTGGACGAGATCTGAGTCAATGGTTGCCCATTCTTTGTTGCAGGATGGAGGCCAAAGTATCTGAGTTCTTCTTCCATCCATTTTCCTTTCTACTGCTAGCTGCGGCTGGGTAGTCTCCGGGTTGCTGATTGCTGGTAAGTTTATGCCTGGTTGGGCTTCGTCTGGGGTTCTGATACCCTGTGGGCTGTGGTGCTTGTCCCTCCACTGGGCTTCACCCGACTGATTTGCCCTACCTCTTGTGAAGTATTGGTCAATGCGAGGCCCCTCACTAAGATCTCTCGGGCACTTCTTCCTGCCCTGATGGATTTTAAGACCTTTCTCTGATGTTACCTTTGTCCAGCCGCAAATGCATCTCTGTAGTTTCTGTCCTGTTGTTCCAACGTCTGCTTGTGCTGATCTCCTGGTTCTTGTCATTTCCATTCTGAGATCTGTTGCCATGTGATCCGCCGATGAGTCATCTTGAGCCCCCGCTCTTGCAGACTCCAGGGGTATTCTTTCTCTTGTGTTTTTCGTAGCCATAGATGGGTGGACCCATTACGCTTATGGTAACAGATCCTGCCGACATGGGTAGCTAGCCCATGTCTGCCCCGGTGGGGTCTATTCCCTCCTGCCAGCAGTCTCTCCAGGCTGTCACCAGGTCTTTCCCTGCTTGTAAGCTGCCCTTTCACAGCAGTCACTGGTTTTAACCAAATTATTCAGATTCACTTAATAGGACTAGGTGTTATAATCCCACTATTTCAGCACAGTTGAATTGCCCAATAGGACATTACCCACGCCTTGTGCAGGGGGAAGCAGTCAAGAATATGAATAGAGGAAAGGAGGTCTGAGGTTTCACTGGGTTCGTCGGGTAGGCATCCTCTGTGTTTGGGGGATAAATGATTATAGAAATACATAGCATACTTACCTTTCCTTGCCATTATCAGAGAGACAACTCATGAGTTGTGTGTCCCACTTTCATCACATCCATTATCCTGGGTGAAAGATGCCTTTTGGTGAGGTGCGGCTGATAATGCCCTTTGTATTGTCATTATTGGGATTGCTCACTGGGAGCCTGCTGATATCAGGCTTAGTGCTCTATACTTGAATTTTGCTTTTAACGTATTAGTCAGACTAAAATCGTAATAACAACAACTATTTTTCTAGGAATGCTAATTGTTCAGTCCGTGATATTATTGCAAATTCACATGACTTCCCTTGACGGCATGTATAAAGATACGTGTATGTTTCTGTGCCTTGTCAATTTCATATTTCTTAAGGTTATTCTGTGTGTGTTCAAAATATATTCTCTTTTTGGTTTTGGTTTTACTTGTACAGCTGCTTTGATGCACTGCAAATTGTAAAACGTGCTATAAAGTCAAATTGACTTGACTTGAATTGACTTGAGCTAGAGCTATTAAAGCTATAAACTGAGCAAATGAAAGGCCCAACTTCTGATTCAAAATGTGCTTCTGAATATTTTTGTAGAATGTGTGACAGAATGACAGAAGACACATAATAAGCAATTACTGAAGACACTGAAGACCTACTGACACGCTGAATATGTCTACACAACAGAAAACAATAAAGGGGAAAACAGCTGAATTGAGCTGTCGCACAAACGCTAGGAATAGCACACTGTTGTCTGTTAGGGACTGACAAGTCACCTATAATTAGAGAGGCTGAGAGAGAGAGAGAGCATTTTTGCATGCATGTGGTGTAAATTATAAACTCATGAATATAACTATCTTCAGCTACATCCTATAAAGGCTCACGTTTTATAAAGAAATACATAGCTTTTGTCTCCACCCACTTGAACATGCACATGACTTCTATATCTCTCTGTTTAGAAATGGATAAAGACTAGAGGTCTCCATCACCCTATCTGCTCTTCCTCACACACACACACACACTCTCTCTCTCTCTCTCTCTCTCTCTCTCTTTATTCCTCTCACCGTTTCTCATCCTCTCATTCTTTATCTCTCTCTCTCATTCTTTATCTCTCTCTCTCTCTCTCTCTCTCTCTCTCTCTCTGGTGGACTTCTCTCCACAGCGTTGTGTGACGTCTCTGTTGTGAAATTCAGTTTTTCTTTTGTCATCGCATATCATTGAGGTAAGATGTTTTATATTATACAGGATCACTCATATTGCCTTTTCTTCATCTTTTTTATAATTTTTTATCTATAATGCTTTTATACATTTTATTTAATATTATTTATTGTTAAGGCTTGTATTTTTACACGTGACTTATTATGTTTTTGTTTTTAGTTTTAGTTCTTTATTTTCACATATGTACATATTTTCATTCTAATGTGTTCATGTTCATGGTATATAGCCAGTTTTTTATTCTTTTTTATTCTCTTCTTTGTCAACCTGTTTTTAATGACTATCACGCTGACTTCGAAAGAAGGGGAATCATCCAACACAAATACACACATTATCATGTTACTGTTGTTTTTCCAATTTATATTTCCTGAGTATAAATTAAATCTTCATAAAATCCCTAAATTTTGAATGTATGGTCACTGTCATGGAAGAAAAATCATATATAAATAACAACATCATAGGATGACTGGAATGATAGAGAGGTTATAAGAGAATGGCGGAGTGTCTATATGAGCGATGAGTGTAATTAGAAAGGAAAGCAGGGGTTTATGTAGGGGGAGAGCTATTTGTCATATGTTGCTGTTTTGTGATCAACATGTTTTTGCCTGCTTTTTCTGGAAAAAAGTAATATATAAAACTGTGAGTTCTTTTAGGGTCTTAAAGTCTGTCTGGATCTTTTTTTCTTTCATCCTTTTTTCTATATAGAAAATATATATCAGTACTTAGTAAGTAATAAATATTATCTGTATTATTTACAATTAAACATTATTTATACTTCCTTTAAATTTGCATTGAAAAAAAATGTTTCCTGTTTTATACTAATATTCATGGAAAGTACAAAAGTAAGAAGGTGCTTCACGATCCCATTAGAACCATTTTTGGCTGAATGGTTTGAGAAAGAACCTGTAACATTCAAAGACCCTTTTCGTTTCACAAAAGGTCCTTTGTAGTGGAAGAAGCCGGTTATTTAGATTATAAAAATAAGTAAGAAATGATTCTTATAAGAACCTTTGGGTTGATGATTCTTCTAGAACCAAAAATGGTTCTTCTTTGGCATCACTGTGAAGAACCTTTTGAAGCACCTTTTCAAGAGTGTATGTGTTCTATATATTAAAGTAATGAGAATTTTGGGTGTGAAATGAGAAAACAATGTACAGTAAATTTAAAATAAGCTTATTTTTAAAAAATTACATTGATGCACGTGTACTGTATATCACACAATATATGTCTGAAGTAGAGGATTGGCCAATGTTGCGATTATGATGCATCTTACATGTTACGGTTGCAGTGCTCTTTCCACTTTAATGCAATGAGTCATCCACAGCTGGCCTGAAGTGCTTAGCTGTCATGGCTCTGCCTCACTTAGTCATGTTTTTCTTGGTTCCTGTGGCAGAGTCATGGCAAAGCCTTTGGTTATGTGTGGAGAGAAACATATTATTGTCCTTTTGACAATAATATGCTTTCTCTCCAGTGTCTCGTCATTGGCCCCGCCCCTCTCGTTTCCTGTATTGTTTCCCGGCCGTGTCTGATTACCCTCACCTGCCCTGTGTCGTTATCCTTCATTTGTCTTTCCTATATATACCCTCTTCTTTCTTTGTCCTGTGCTCGTGGATTGTTCGGAGTATGTACTGTGTTAGTGAACCTTGAACCTTGTTTCATGCGTTTTGTCTACCTGTTCCCCAAGTTCTTGCCCTGTCTGTAAGTTTGGTTTATTCTTTAGCCTTAGTTTCTGTTTTGCCCCATAGTGGGAAGTTTTTCTTTGTTTTTTTTAAAAGCTTTTTGGTTATTGTGTTTTTCCCCCATCGAGGGTTTTTGTTTTCATTATTAAAGTCTTGTTTTGTTAACCCCTTCATTGCTGTCCTGCATTTGGGTTCTTTCCTGCCACATCTGTGACAGAATCCACGAGCCAACAACGAACCCAGCAGGCTACCATGGACGCTGGGCGGTCCCGCCAAGCCCGCCTCCTCTGCGGCGTTCGCCAGGAGAACATGGACCTTGAGGACTACTTGGACAGATTCCTAGGCGCCGCAGAGGAGGGTGTCTTCGGGGAGGCGGAACTGGCGGTGCTCTTTAACGCTGGTCTCAGGAGCCCCCTTTCGCGAGTGGAGATGAGGGCGCTGAGACCACTGGATTTAACGCTGTGTGGCAGTACGTCACGTACCGTTCGGGGTCCAGGGTCTCAGCCCAATCCAGCTACTCGTCTCCACTGGCCGCGATTCCAGAGGGTCGGGCCCTGCAGATCGGGGTTCTGGGCACTGCCACACCTTCCGCCTCAGCCCCTGCAGTCTCGTCTCCACCAGTCAGCCTGGGTGGCAAGCGGGGGAGATGAGAGTCTTGGGGGACCACCTCCGTGCCTTATACATCCTTCCTTCAGCCGACCACCAGGCGGATGGCTCGGCGGAAGAAGAGAGGCAGTGGCGGGCAGCGTGGACTCCAATCCAGCCGGTGCAGCAGCCGACGTCCCAGCCGGTTCAGCCGGCGCCCAGTCCCGTGTCCAGTCCCATGTCCAGTCCCGTGTCCAGTCCTGTGTCCAGTCCTGTGTCCAGTCCTGTGTCCAGTCCTGTGTCCAGTCCTGTGTCCAGTCCTGTGTCCAGTCCTGTGTCCAGTCCGCGTCCCGTCCGGTGCAGTTGGCGTCCAGTCCGGTGCAGCCGGTGTCCCAGCCGGTACAGCAGCCAGCCCTCCAGCCGGCGTCAAGCTCTGTCCAGCCGGCCTTCCAGCCGGCGTCAAGCCCTGTCCAGCCGGCCTTCCAGCCGGCGTCAAGCCCTGTCCAGCCGGCCTTCCAGCCGGCGTCAAGCCCTGTCCAGCCGGCCTTCCAGCCGGCATCAAGCCCTGTCCAGCCGGCCTTCCAGCCATAGTCAAGCCCTGTCCAGCCGGCATCAAGCCCTGTCCAGCCGGCCTTCCAGCCGGCGTCAAGCCCTGTCCGGCCGGTCTTCCAGCCGGGTCCCAGCCTTGGGCGTCGGCGGTCCCCCCCGGACTTCCCCCACAGAATCCCCCAGGACTCCGCGCTCTCGAGCGCAGCCGGGGATTAAAACTGTTCCCCCCATGAACCTTGTTGTTCCCCCCTCCCCTCCCTTGTTTATTGTTTTTGTTATCCCACCCTAGTCCTGTGGTTATCCTGTCTTGTTTGCCCTTGATATTATTTTCTTTGTTTTGCCTTGTCCTGTCTGTCTTGTCTCGTCCATCTACCCCTTGGTGACATTTTCAGTTTATTAAAAATATAAGTTGGATTTGGTGACATTTGGTGACAATATATTTTTTAAATATGTTATATAAATAAATATATTTTAAACTGTTTTATTTAATATACATCAGTCTTATTTGATTTATATAAGCAATTGGTTTTTAACCTAACCAACCACTCTACAGCAGGATTGGGATCGGCCAATACACAAAGAACATATTTCTTTTTTGTTTGTACTCTTCAGCTAGATGACAGTACGAAAAGGAAAGCGGATGGCGATCTCAATTCAGGAACACATGGCGATAAACGTCTGTCCTGGCCCAATTCAACCCATCCGTCAAATATCAGCATACTTTCCCAGACACTCCCCGACATCCTCCTTCTCTGATTCGTTATCGCCAAACCTGACTAGCTGTTCCTCAGATGCAGTTGGAGCCAAAGCAGATGGAGTTCTGTTGTCTCCTCACTCAGCAGGAGCCACTGGAGGTGGAGGCACACTTTCAGCAATGTGTAGCATGGACACGTCCATAGAAATTGACAGTTGTGACAGTGATGACAACAGTGAGTCCAAAGATCAGCCGAGTGACCATATTTATAACAACAAACAAAGAAGTGTATGTGCTTTAATGCATCTTAAATGACTCTTAAATTCATCTGTAGGCCTATGTCCCAAAGCAACTTCAGACAAAAATTCAGAGCTGCATATTTGACAAAAACAAACATATCTTATCCTGTCCTGTTGTTTTAGAAAGCTCTATTTTGACCAGTTTCATTGTGATTTCATGAATAACACTGGAGCAAATGTGTCTAACATTTTAAACCAGCTTTGTTAGATAGGCCTCAAGATTACGTTCCCAGATAGCACAGTTACTTCTGTGATATATCTGCTAAAGAAACATCTGGAATGTAAAAAAACATCTGATGAACGTCTTAGAAAAGGCAGTTTTACATACATTCTAAATCATGAACCTCTTACAGACATCATGGACTTAAAGCAACATATCTTTGATTGAATGGGGTCTTTAATAAACATATTTTGATGTTTCATATGTGGCAGCATCCTTGGGAACCCTGGAGTTCCAACTGCTCTATGAAACCGCGACAAGTGCTCTTCACTGCACTGTCATTAGAGCAAAGGTAACTGTATAATCTGAATTCCTGTTTGATGTTTACTAACTCCCTTTATCATCCTGGATATATGGCTCTCACAGCTAGTAAAATATAGTAATGTTATGATAAGTTGCTGAACAAATGTAGGCAATGTAGCAATTTAACTGGCTGTTTAATCAATTAAAATTATTATATTTATACTTTTCTTTAATTCCCTACATTCTATACAAATCCTTAATTACTTTCCTACATGTATACAGGGTTTGAAGCCCATGGACTTTAATGGTTTGGCTGACCCATATGTGAAACTGCATCTGCTTCCTGGTGCCTGCAAGGTCTGGTCTATCTCTGTTCCTCTTTTCTCACAGCATGTTGAATTTTCAGGTCGTGCAATTTAATTAAACCTATTACACAACCTTGTTAATAAAAATTCAGTTTGCTCAAAAATACCAACTACAGCTGTCAGGGAGGGACAAGGAGAGAACCCAAGCGCAGGCAGCTTGACACAAAACAATGATTTATTTAAATAAAACACAAAACAAAGACCCACGAGGGGGTAAAACAACAAAACAGGGGTATATAATAACAGAGACAAAACAGGAACGTAGATTAACTAAACTAGACTAATACAACACTTGACAAACTACACTGACTAAACTAGACAATACCTTACAGGACACAGGGGAGGAACTGGACATGGAGTCTTCAACAGACACGGAACAAAAGAACTAGCACAGGACAGAAGACACAAGGGCATAAAAAAGGGAACCAAATCAAGAAGGGAACAGGTGCGGGGCATGAAATCATTGACAGTCAATAATGAGGAAACGAGGGGGCGGGGACATAGACGAGACCAGAGAGAGCGCATGTTATGTCAGAACCAACAATAACATGTCTCTCTCCACATAAAACATGAGGCTCTGTCATGATCCTGCCACTAGATCAAGAAAGACATGACATGATGAGGCAGAATCATGACAGAAGCCCCCCCTTAAGGAGCAACATCCTGGCTCTCCTCAAGGTGACGAACAAGACGAGACAGACTGTGAAGGGTGACAAGAACTGCAAAACATAGTAAATAAAAGCAAAGGCAAAAAGGCATACATAACATTAGGATAGGGGTGACATAGTAAAAAAACACAACTAGGGGAACAAACAAAGGTGCCGGCTGCACCGGACTGGATGCCGGCAGCCTCGACCCTGGAGGGGAACCCGGAGGCCTCAATCCTGGAGGGGAACCCAGTGGAATCGACCCTGGAGGAGAACCCGGTGGCCTCAATCCTGGAGGGGAACCCGGCGACCTCGACCCTGGAGGAGAACCCGGCGGCCACGACCCTGGATGGGAACCCGGAGGCATTGACCTTTTGAGGGGAGCCTGGCAGCGTCGACCTTTAGAGGGGAACCTGGCGGCCTCGACCCTGAAGAGGGACCCTGACGGCCTTCGACCCTGGAGAGGGACCCCGACGGTCTTCAATGCTCCTGGGGGGGAAGGAGCCTGCCCGCAGTCCATGGCTGCCTGCTGGGTTCAGTAATGGCGAGTTCGTTCTGTCAGGGAGGGACAAGGAGAGAACCCAAGCGCAGGCAGCTTGACACAAAACAATGATTTATTTAAATAAAACATGGAACAAAACGAACTAGCGGACAGAAGACACAAGGGCATAATAGGTGCGGGGCATGAAATCATTAACAGTCAATAATGAGGAAACGAGGGGGCCGGGACATAGACGAGACCAGAGAGATTGCATGTTGTGTCAGAACCAACAATAACATGTCCCTCTCCACACAAAACATGAGGCTCTGTCATGATCCTGCCACTAGATCAAGAAAGACATGACATGATGAGGCAGAATCATGACAACAGCACAACATTCAACAAAAATATTTCTTTTATCTTCATAAATTCCCTTCTGCAGATTTAGTGGTACAAATTTGGGTTAACGTAAATACAATGCTGGTAATGTCAAACTAATAGCAACTTTGCAAATATTTTGTCATTTTATTAATACAATTACCACAATTGTTTTGTGTTAATATTGTATTTTTATTACTGTACGAATGCAAAAGTGAATTATTTTTTACTTAATTTCGTTGACTGGTACAGCTATGCTTTGTGAATTCTGCACTTAAACATTGTGTAATGGAATTTTATGTTTTTATTGTTCTAATAACCTGTCCAAGGCCAATAAGCTAAAGACGAAGATTGTGAAAAACACCCTAAACCCAGTGTGGAATGAAACCCTTACATATTGTGGCATCACAGTGGAGGATATGTACAGAAAAACCCTCAGGTATGACCAGTCATCTCACCAACAATGAATACAACTAAACCTTATGCCACAGATGCTGTCCAGAGAAAATCATTTCAGCACGTTTATTACTCTAAAAAAAGAATGTGGATTAATTCTTAAAGTATACATAACAAATGTATGGTACTGTGGATGCTTAAAATATAAAATTGTCACACTTATATGCACTGGCAAAAATATGCACTGTATGTAGACCTTAGCTTCCTTGTTGGAGCTCCCAACTCCCATAATATCAATTGGGCATCAGTTCAAATTCCACGTTTTTCAGGAGGTTAAGCCAAACTAGTTACAAATTGCACACTAATGCATTTAAATTGTTCAAAATAGTACAGTAGGTCTCTTCTACCTGTCACGATGGCAGGAGCTGTTTTAGTGTTGATAGAACACTTTAAGCACTTGAGTTTGTTTGGAAAATAATTTGAAATTGGACATACTTTGCATTGAAGATTTCTTGTTGTAACGGATCTGCCAGGCTCTCTCACCACGCAACCCTCAAGATCCCTCTCTCCCGAGTACTGATCACCCGATTACCTGCACCTCATCACCCCCTCATCAACAAACCTTTCAAAAGCACACACCTCACTTGCATTCATCGTCTGGTCATTGTATGGATACAGACTCACACGTCTACCTGTTGATATTACTTAGCTATCTCCACGTTATCTGATCTTCCCAAGTCATCTCCTACTCTGCTCCTTTGTCTCCAGTTCCCCAAGTCAGCTCCACTGTCATCTCACCTTCTTCATCCCCACAAGGTGTGTGCTGTCATCCGGCTAGCCCTGCGTCCACGATCTCCATCATGACCATCTGTAATCATAAGAACAGTATAACTACCATATCCATTATACGCAAATATACTGCTGAACATTGACTTACCTGCCATTTTACTGCTCTGCATCTGTTGAATAAACCAAGCCTTATCCTTACCGTCACTCTCAGAGTTGTTCTGTTACAGAAGACCAGACCAACAATGTTAAGATGAGTACAACGGATAACTTTGAAGAGATCGTGGACACTTTAGTGGGCTCTAACACCCACCGTCATGCAGAGCACCCCTACTTCTGACAACAACTCTACCTCTCTTGTGATCGTCGGCAGTCCCATGGCGAATCCTGCACCCTACTCTGGTTTGGCGCAGGATTGCAACAGTTTCATTCTCCAGTGCTCTCTCGTCCTCGAGATGCAGCCGCATAAGCTTCCTACTGAAAGAGCTAAAATTGCTTTTGTACCAGCTCTGTTAAAAGGATGAGCACTGCAATGGGCTGAAACCATCCGGGCTCAAGAGGGACCTCCTGTCCAGTCACTGTTATGCTTCTTCGATGATTTCAGGGAATTTTTTGAACGCTCCCCCTCCCTAAAACAAGGAAAGGTGTCTATACAAGATTACTCTCTCAAGTTCCATACCCTGGCAGCAGCAAGCGGATGGAATGAGTCATCGCTCATAACAACGTATCGTCAGGGGCTCAACCCACAGTTGTGGCTGTATCTTGCAACATCCAGCGATGACATCTGCCTGGAGAGTTTGATTCAAATGTCCATTCAAGTTGCACACCATATACATCTATGTACCCCGAATGCTCAGTTTTCCCCGTTCCACCAACCAGAGTTGGGTGCATTTTGCATCCACGCTCCAGAACTAGTCGATGAGCCCATGTAACTGCCACTCAGATGCTTGTAAACGGGAGATGCTTAGGGGCGGCTGACTCTTTTATACTGTTATTGCCTATACTGTGGTGCCCCGGGACATGTTATCTGCACATGTCCCATCCGACCTCCTCGTCTCATGGTGAGTGTCATCCATGACCCCTCTGTAGACAATACGCCACTCACTATAGATGTTCAAATATCTGTCGCTGATGTGTCTCTCACCCTCACAGCGCTCCTTGACTCTGGGTCAGAAGGCAATTTCCTATTCGGAGACCTCTGCCGCCAGCAACCTCCCGAAGTAAAACATCCCGATCCAGTACATGATCCAGGTAATTACTACTTTCGTTCCTGTTTCCCAAGTCTACCTTTAACTCCTGTGTGTCATTCTCCCAGTTGGATTTGTGTTCAACCTCCATTGAAAGCCCTCCTGAGAAGCAATCTACAGAGATCCCTTCCTGCTATTATGCATTTAAAGATGTTTTCTTGAAGATGTTTTTCTGTCCAGCCAGGGCGACCCAGCTGCCTCTGCATAGACCATGGGACTGTGCGACTGACCTGCTCCTGGGTGAGCCAATGCCCCATGGGAGAATCTATCCCCTCTCTGTTCCAGATCAGAAGGCCATGGATGAATACATCACAGAGGCTCTCAAGCAAGGTTTCATCCACTCTTCTAAGTCCCCTGCTGCTTCCAGATTTTTTTTGTGGGCAAGAAGGACGGAGGCTTGAAGAACTGCATCAATTACCTTGCCCTCAACAAGATAACAGTGAAATTCTGCTACCCACTTCCCCTTGTCCCAGCCTCTCTGGAACAGCTCCTAGGCGCCGCAGTTTTCACCAAACTTGACTTCCGCAGCGCATACACTCTCATCCAGATACGTAAGGGGAACGAGTGGAAGACTGCTTTTATCATGCCCACAGGTCATTATGAATACCTAGTTGTGCCATATGGACTGGGCCCCTCCGTGTTCCAGGATTTCATGCTCGAGGTGATCTGTCAGTTCCTGCACAAGTTCATCCTGGTGTACATCGATGACATCCTTGTCTACTCCCGGAGCATTGGTGAACATCGCCATGAAGTTCCAGAGGTCCTGCAACAAGCTCTTCCTCAAAGCCGAAAAATGCAGCTTTCACCGGACCTCAGTTCAGTCCATGGGTTACAACATCAACCAACAGGGTATTAAGATGGAAAAGGGGAAGGTGAACACCGTCCACAACTGGCCCATTCCCACTACTATAAACGAACTTCAACGATTCCTTGTGTTTGCAAATTTCTACCGCCATTTCATCCAGGACTTTAGCTCTGTCGTACCCCCTAACCAGTCTGCTCAAAGGCAAGCCCAAGTCTCTGTTCTGGTCTTCCTTGGCCACACAGGCATTCAAACTCCTGAAGCTGAGATTCACCACCGCACCCCTCCTCAGCCATCCTGATGCCTCATAGCCCTTCATTGTGGAGGTTGATATTTCTTCGTCCGGGGTAAGAGCAGTGCTATCACAGCAGCTGGGGATAAAACCACACTCTGTCTATGTGCCTTTTTCTCTCATAAACTAACCCTGGCGGAATCAAAGTACAATATCGTTGGCTGTTGGCCATCAAGCTGGCCCTGCATGAGTGGAGCCATTGGCTGGAGGGAGCTCAATACCCATTTCAAGTACTCAGCGACCATAAAAACTTTAATTATCTCAATGATGCCAAACATCTCACCCCTCGTTAGACAAGATGGGCTATATTTTTTATGAGATTCCAGTTGTCCATATCCCATCGCCCCGGTTCCAAGAACTCTGGAGCATACACCCTGTGTATGCTTCAGACAAAACTCCCGCTGAACCAGAGCCCATCTTGCCCTCGCACATCTTCGTCAACCTCATACAGTGGGAACTCAGTGAGGAGATAACCTCAGCCAATGCCCCAAATGTTGCTTTTAATCATCTACTTTAACCAGTATTTAAGAAATAAAGTCAGAGAGATTTCGATTTTGCCTTTTCTTGTAAAATGTCAGTTGTGAAGTATCACAGTGCGCTTACATCACAGAAAAGTAAGTCATCAGTGTCCCAATGTGAAGTAAGCTAGGGCCCTTACCAGTGCCCGAACCTGTGTACATTATATACTGATTCACAACCTATAGAGAGCTAGGGAGCTGATTGGGACACATCCTAGTTCTTCCTAGTTCTCCGGTTCATGGTTCTTAATGTTTTGCCTGCCATCTGGATTACCCATTTGTCTGTGTTTTTCTCTGGTGTTCTTGTGGACTGTTTACATGTGTTATTAACCCCTTGCCTGTTTTTGGATTACATCTTTCGATGACCTTTCAGTAAAGACTGCATTTGGATCCTCAACCCTTATTTGTGTGTATTTATGCAGCTTGTGACAGTCACAAGCACCTTTCACATTTCCCCTTCAGTCAGTCTCTCGACGTTGTGTTGACTGGGGTTTGATCTTGAGAACCTATCATCTCCGAGAGGAATTTA